>NC_092728.1:100378785-100641204 GCF_047496885.1 Scyliorhinus torazame | reverse complement strand
CCAGGCAGACATTTATCTTGTCAGCGTCCAGGCAGCAAGTTTGGGCCAGTTTCCAATCAATATTCACAACAATGTAAACACATATTGTAGCTTTGTACAACTCCGATTCGGCCGGTGCATGCCTGTCACGACTCATTGGGAGAGATATCGGATTAGCCTCATCAATTCCAATTCCATATTGAGAATGACTCTTGAATCTGCTTGCACCACCCCTTCAGACAGTGCAATCCAGGGGCAAAATTCTTCGTTATCGGCGGAAAGTCCGGCCGATTGGCGCAAAAAACAGCGCAAATCCGACTTGCGTCACGTCGGAAAAATGGGTCGAATGTCTCCGGCCCGAAATGGGTCAGCAGCGACGTAACGGGATCCGCGCTTGCGCAGTGGTTCACGCCGTGCAGCGTCATACGCGCCGCACGGCGTGACGGCTCATAAGGCCGCGCTGCTCCCCCCCACCCGACCGCAACACCCGGCCGCAACACCCGACTGGATGGCTGGCCGCCGCTCAGCCCCGAGGTTCGAGTCACTGGATGTGGAGGCGCTCCTGGACGCGGTGGAGCAGAGGAGGGACGCCCTGTATCCCGGGCACGGCCGCAGAGTTGCCCCACGCCACAGCCGGCGTCTGTGGAGGGGAAGTGGCAGAGGCCGTCACCGCTGCGGCCCTGACACCACGGACAGGCACCCAGTGCCACAAGAAGGTGAACGACCTCGTCAGAGCAGGCAGGGTGAGCCTCCCCCATATCCCCCCCCTCCCCCATATCCCCCATATCCCCCCTCGCCCCATATCCCCCCTCCCCCATATCCCCCCTCCCCCATATTCCCCCTCCCCATACCCCCCTCCCCCATAATCCCCCTTCCCCATATCCCCCCTCCCCCATATCCCCCTCCCCCATATCCCCCCTCCCCATATACCCCCTCCCCCATATCCCCCCTCTCCCATATCCCCCCTCCCCCATATCCCCCCTCCCCCATATCCCCCATAATCCCCCCTCCCCCATATCCCCCCTCCCCCCCCATATCCCCCTCCCCATATCCCCCCTCCCCATATCCCCCATATGCCCCCTCCCCCCATATCCCCCTCCCCCATATCCCCCTCCCCCATATCCCCCCTCCCCATATCCCCCATATCCCCCCTCCCCATATCCCCCTCCCCATATCCCCCATATCCCCCCTCCCCCATATCCCCCCTCCCCATATCCCCCTCCCCATATCCCCCTCCCCCATATCCCCCCTCCCCCATATCCCCCATATCCCCCCTCCCCATATCCCCCATATCCCCCCTCCCCCCATATCCCCCCTCCCCCATATCCCCCCTCCCCCATATCCCCCCTCCCCCATATCCCCTCCCCCACATGCCCCCTCCCCCATATCCCCCATAAACCCCCCCATCCCCCATATCCCCCCTCCCCCCATATCCCCCTTCCCCCATATCCCCCCCCTCCCCAATATCCCCCCTGCCCCCATATCCCCCCTCCCCATATCCCCCCTCCCCCATAACCCCCTCCCCCATATCCCCTCCTCCCCCATATCCCCAAGTGAATCCAGCCCTAACCTTAACCTCTGCAATGCACGCGCAACCGGAGAGACCCGGACCCTCCAGCATGCGACGCCCGCAGGATGCCCCTCGGAGGCCACGGGAGACGGAGAGACCCAGACCCTCCAGCATGCGACGCCCGCAGGATGCCCCTCGCACACCACGGGAGACGGAGAGACCTGGAGCAACAGGGAGACGACACCCCCGTCACGTGCGGGAGCGACCACCCAGCGACGAGGGGGGCAGCCACAGGCCCCCGTCACATCCGAGCCAGGACACCACTACCCAGGACACCACTACCCAGGACACCACTACCCAGGACACCCACTACCCGGGACACCACTACCCGGGACAGCACTGCCCAGGACACCCCTACCCGGGACAGCACTACCCAGGAAGACGAAATAGCGGACAGTGACTCAGAGTGGATGGGTGGAGACGAACCCCCACCCCAAAGTGCCATGGACTCAGAGTGGGACGAAGAGCACGACACAACGCCACTGCTGTCACCAACACCCTCCACCATCGCAGAAACACTCACCTCGGTTGGGCACTTTAGTGATGAGGCGTCTGGTACACTCACTGGTGCGCACAACACAGCCGTCCCGGTACAGCAGGTGGAGGTAGGAGCAGCAGAGGGGCTGGGCGGTCGGAGGGCCGCCCAGCCCAAGCGAACATCTGCCGCCCAGATGGATCCCGGGTTCCTGGAGTTACCACACCCACACATACATCCGATGCAACCACCGACCCGGAGACGAGCGAAGAGGGTGACGGGCGGCTTGCGGCGGCTGCAGTCGCAGGTGGAGGAGTCCCACCCGCGTCCAGGAGCTGGGAGTGGTGCCGGTCATGCGTGCCACCCAAGCTGACACCGCACGGGTGGCGTCCGCGGTGGAGGCAATGGGTGCGACGGTGTCAGATATGGGGAACGGTTTGCGAGGCCTGGGACTTTCCGTGCAGGCGGCGTCTGTGGCCCAGGAAATGGCTGCCCTCTCACAGAAGGCCATGAGCCAGTGCCAGCGCCAGATGGCAGAGGCGCCAGTCTCTGCAGGCCATGGCCCAGTCTCAGCAGGCCATGGCCCAGTCTCAGCAGGCCATGGCCCAGTCTCAGCAGGCCATGGTCCAGTCTCTGCAGGCCATGGCCCAGTCTCAGCAGGCCATCGCTGAGGGCATCGGCGCCAGTGGCCATGTGTGAGCCGGCGTCGCACTGTCACAGACAGGGTTTGCCAACCCCCTGGGCTCCATGGCTGCAAACCTGCAGACCCCTGTCGATACCAGCACGGGCCCCCAGGACTGGCAGTGCTAGATGTCGGGGGGGCGTCGGATGGCCAGTCCGTTCGCATCCCCCACCCATGTAGAGGCCTGGGGGCCATCGGGCACCCCGAGGGAGGAGGAGGTGGTGTGGTCCGTCCCGGCTCCCCCTGTAGGGGAGGTCCCGGTACACCGCGACACCTCGGACTCCCCCCCTTCCGTCCCAGGTGCATCGGGTGGGCAACGAGCAGGACAGGCTGGCAGCTCGCCATCCCAGTCGCCCGGGCCACAGCCTGGCCCATCTAGGCCAGGACGCCCCAGGAAACGGCCGCCAAAGGGATCCAGTGTCAGAGGGCAGGAATCACAGGAGTCCACCTCCAGTTCTGCTGTACCGTCTGGGGAACCACGTAGACGTAGTCAAAGGGCCCGTAAGGCCAAACAATTAGACACTGAGTAAGTTGGCACGGGTGCAGGGCACAGATGAGTTTTAGGGGCTAGGGCACGTGCATGAACTCCTTTGGTTATTGAAGTCAATGTTACACCTACAGAAGCTGCCTTTGTGCTCTGTCCAAAGCGTGCGGGGGTGTCATGTACGTTGAGCGCAAGTGTGTGTGTGAGGGGTGGTCTTACCTCAGCCCCACGTGAGTCTGCCCCGTTCCCCCTGGGCCGCCATCAACATCCCCCGGGCAGAGGACGGGACTGTGCGCTGCAGTGTCACAGCCGCATGCAGGGATGGTCCGGGTGGATGGTGGTACTGTGGCCATGGGTCAGACATAGTCCAACGATGTAGAGCCAGGAGCTCACCGCAGGGCGGGTTGTCATCATCCTCCATGGCCTGCAATAGACACGCGTCCACCCGCAACTGTGTGAGCCCGGCCCGTTGTGCCGCAGGTGGATCGGCAATGGGGGGGGGGTGTGCATGCGGGTGGGGTGGGTGGGGTTGGGGAGGGGGGTGAGGGTGCTGGGTGGGTGGATGGGTGGGGGGTGTGGGTGGTCGGCTGTTGCCATGGTGTGCGGTCTGTGGCCATACTACCCGATTCCCACGCCCATCTAGTCAGTGAAGCGGGCGGCTATCAGTCTGTCCCGTGCCCGCTGGGCCAGCCGGTAACGGTGGACAGCCACCCGCCTGTGTCTACCCCGTCTGCCCTGACCATTACCCCCATCCCCCTCATCTGGGAGGATTGCGCCTCTTCCTGCTGCTCCTCCACTCCTCCCTCCTCTGCCTGCGGCACATCGCCCCTCTGTTGGGCTATGTTGTGCAGGACGCAGCACACCACAATGATGCGGCCGACCCTATCTGACCGATACTGGAGGGCGCCCCCAGAGAGGTCCAGGCACCTGAAACGCATCTTCAGCATGCCAAAGCACCTCTCTATCACTCCCCTTGTTGCTACATGGGCATCATTGTAGCGGTTCTCCGCCTCATTGCGTGGCCTCCGTATAGGCGTCATCAGCCACGATCGCAATGGGTAGCCCCTGTCGCCCAGCAATCAGCTCCTCAGCCGGGGATGGCATCCCTCGTACATGCCGGGGATGGATGACCACGACAACACGTATGAGTCACGTACACTGCCTGGGTAACGGGCACAGACGTGCAGGATCATCATGCGGTGGTCGCAGACCACCTGTATGTTCATCGAATAGGTCCCCTTCCTATTGGTGAACACGGCCCTGTTATCTGCAGGTGGCCGCACGGCGATGTGCATCCCATCGATCGCGCCCTGGACCATGGGGAACCCGGCCACGGCAGAGAAGCCCACGGCCCGGGCATCTTGGCTGGCCCGGTCCACGGGGAAGCGGATGTAGCGGTGCGCCATGGCATATAGGGCATCTGTCACTGCCCGGATGCACCGATGCACCGATGTCTGCGATATGCCGGACAGGTCCCCACTCGGTGCCTGGAATGGCCCCATTGCATAAAGGTTCAGGGCCACCGTAACCTTGACGGACACGGGGAGAGGGTGTCCTCCGCCAGTGCCACGCGGTGACAGGTGTGCCAGCAGGTGGCAGATGTGTGCCACGGTTTCCCGCCTCATCCGGAGTCTCCTCCTGCATTCCCGGTACGTGAGGTCCTGGTATGACTGCCGGGGCCGGTACACACGGGGCGCCCTCGGGTGCCTCCGTTGCCGTGGGGCCGCGACGTCCTCCTTCCCCTCCTCGTCCTGTCGGTCAGGTGTCCCTCCAGCCTGGCCGGCTGCCGCCTGTCCCTCTGCGGCAGCCTGCGCCGCCTCTCTGGCACGCTCCTCCTCCTCCTCCTCCTCCTCCTCCTCATCCAGGGCAACATAGACATGAGCGGCTGCTGCCACGGCGGCCAACATCGCTGGATGATCGGAAAACATGACGGCCTGGTGGGGGGGAGGGGAACGACAACATGTCATCATTGCCCATATCCCCTCCTCCCCCCAGCCAGGTGGCATGGACCGCATGGGTCCAACTGTTGGAGGCTGGCACCTGGCCAGGTGGACCAACTCACTTGTCCTCGCATCCCCCTCCCCGGCACGGACCCCCCCCCAACCTCCACCACGGCACGGACCCCCCCCAACCTCCACCCCGGCACGGACCCCCCCCATCCTCCACCCCGGCACGGACCCCCCCCCAACCTCCACCCCGGCACGGACCCCCCCCCCCAACCTCCACCCCGGCACGGACCCCCCATCACCCTCCCCGGCACGGACCCCCCCCCCCAACCTCCACCCCGGCACGGACCCCCCATCCCCCTCCCCGGCACGGACCCCCCCCCCCCACCTCCACCCCGGCATGGACCCCCCCCCAACCTCCACCCCGGCATGGACCCCCCCCCCCCCAACCTCCACCCTGGCACGGACCCTCCCCATCCCCCTCCCCGGCACGGACCTCCCCCCCATCCCCCTCCCCGGCACGAACCCCCCCACGCATCCTCCTCCCCGGCACGGACCCCCCTCCCGGCACTCCCCCGGAGCCCAACCTACTCTAACCACACCCCCCCCCCCCCCGCCGCACACACACACACACAACCCGAGACACACCTCTCCTCACGCATTCAGACTGCGGCCACGTCATCGCCTGCCCAGAGCCAACCCCCCAGGCCGTCACTCACCTCCACGCTGGTCGGCGTGAGCCTGGAGCACTGGGTCACGCCGATGAAAAGGAGGTTTAATTTACGTCGACGTGAACGGTCATCACGTCGACGGGACTTCGGCCCATCCGGAAGGGAGAATATCGGCAGGCCGAAAATCGGCTGCCTTGCGCAGACCCGTGACATTCTCCGATGGCAGCGGCGACATTAACGCCCCGCCGACTTTTCTCCCTTCGGAGACTTCGGCAACCGGCGGGGGCGGGATTCACGGCGGCCAACGGCCATTCTCCGACCCTCTGGGGGGTCGGAGAATGACGCCCCAGATCTCAACAACTCACTGCGCAAAGAAATTCCATACACCAACCTGTTTAACGATAGATTGGATTGGATTTGTTTATTGTCACGTGTACCGAGGTACAGTGAAAAGTATTTTTCTGCGAGCAGCTCAACAGATCATTAAATACATGGGAAGAAAAGGGAAGAAAAGAAAATACATAAGAGGGCAACACAACATATACAATGTAACTACATAAGCACTGGCATCGGATGAAGCATACAGGGTGTAGTGTTAATGAGGTCAGTCCATAAGAGGGTCATTTAGGAGTCTGGTGACAGCGGGGAAGAAACTGTTTTGAGTCTGTTCGTGCGTGTTCTCAGACTTCTGTATCTCCTGCCCGATGGAAGAAGTTGGAAGAGTGAGTAAGCCGGGTGGGAGGGATCTTTGATTATGCTGCCCATTTCCCCAGGCAACGGGAGGTGTAGATGGAGTCAATGGATGGGAGGCAGGTTCGGGTGATGGACTGGGCGGTGTTCACGACTCTCTGAAGTTTCTTGCGGTTCTGGGCCGAGCAGTTGCCATGCCAAGCTGTGATGCAGCCCGATAGGATGCTTTCTATGGTGCATCTGTAAAAGTTGGTAAGGGTTAATGTGGACATGCCGAATTGCCTTAGTTTCCTGACGAAGTATAGGCGCTGTTGCGCTTTCTTGGTGGTAGCGTCAATGTGGGTGGACCAGGACAGATTTTTGGAGATGTGCACCCCGAGGAATTTGAAACTGCTAACCATCTCCACCTCGGCCCCGTTGATGCTGACAGGGGTGTGTACAGTACTTTGCTTCCTGAAGTCAATTACCAGCTCTTTAGTTTTGCTGGCATTGAGGGGGAGATTGTTGTCGCTACACCACTCCACTCTGCCTGAGAACACTCAGTTTTGATTTTATGGTCTCATCAGAACCTTCCACTATCCTGTTCGGTTTAGCTACAGTTTCTCTGGAGAGATCAGGAAACATCTACAATAGGTACATAGGACCACTGCAACATCTTCATTCACAACTATTTTCAGTATCACTCACATAACTGATGGGTCCTATCAATAGGCCCGATGCTACAGGGGGAATCTACCCGATCTAGGTTTATTTATCTGAACCTAGAATCCTATCTATATTGAGATTCCCTATTCTATCCCTGATGATAGTGCTCTCTATTTTAATATTTATAATGTTATTTAATACAGGGCATCCCCTTTGGAGGGTGCCCTTGGAAAGAAATTCATTTCTACAACAACTTAGACTAAGTACATGGTGAAAGGGACAATGAAATTGCAAACTTACTGAAGGGGAGTTGTGTCTGACGTCCAGGCCAATATTTATCGCACATTAATCACCACAACAAAACACATGGGAGGGATTCTCCGCTCCTCGCCGCTATGATCGTGAATCCCGATCAGGCAGAGTATTCTGCGTCGGCTCAAAAATGGAATTGGCACCGGGCGTATGTGAACAGCATCTTGGTGACGCTCCTAGCAGCAATGGGACACAGTCTCGTTTCTCCGCTCGTGGGAGCACGTCTCTGAAACAGAGAATCCCTATCTGGTCTTTATTATGTTGCTGATTGTGGGCAGTTTGCTGTTGGGTTTCCCACATTACTACAGAGATTCTACTTTTAAAAATATTTTATTGGCTGTCAAGCGCTTTGTGATGTCCAGTGCAGTGAAAACCCCTATATGGGGCTGGATTCTCCAATAATGGGCCTATGTCGCCACGCCAGCTGGTGTTTCACTCTGGATTTTCCTTAAGGAAAGTCCTGAGTGATTCTCCAAATTGTAGGGGGCTGGCAGGGCCCCGAAGAGCTTCTCACAGCTCTGGCTGCGAATACAGGGCCCCGCACTTCCGGTCGGGAGTCCGCGCTTGCGCATGGCGGTGGCCTGTGGTGGCCGCCCCTTGCGACATGGCGGACTCGGACTGCGAAGCGGCACCAAAAATGTAGGCCCCCCCCCCCGAGATTGCGCGCGCCCACGGGTCCGTGACGCCCAATCACTCCCCTGGCCGTCCATGAGCCCTCCCCCCGGTGATTGATCCACCCCGCCCCCCACCACCAGGGCGGCCACGGACTGAATCCGCAGCCGTCACCCGCGTTCCCGACGGCTTATAGATGATTAGAACCACGCCCTTGGGAACTCGGCCAGTTTTGCGTAGAGAATCGCGGGGAGCGGCCTCTGCCAATGGCCCCCTACCCCCGCCGCGCAGTTTGCACGCGAGAGACTCCGGAGCGATTCTCCGGTCCCCGGAGAATCGCGGGAGCGGCGCCGGTCCCGATTTCTGGATTGACGACCATTCTCCGCCCCCACGCCGAACCCGATTTTGGCATGGAGGCTTCGAGAATCCAGTCCAGGGTCTTTCTTTTCAATGATTGTGTAATGCAAAACACATTCTGAGCTCACGAAATGCAGAGAGTGCTTCAAATACTCAACAGGTCAGTGTGCAGAGAGGCACAGGGTTAATGTTTCAGTTCAATATTTCAGGAGTTCTTATGAAAGGTCATCAACCTGAAATGTTAACCCTGTTTTTCTTCCAGAACGGTGACCTGTTCTGCTGTGTCCTGCTGCGAGGGGAGAGTAACTGCCCTTGACATCAAGGCAGTATCTGACTGAATGTGGCCACAAGGAGCTCGAGTAGAAGTGAAGTCAATAGGAATCTCTTCACTGGTTGGAGTCATTCCTAGCACAAAGGAAGACGTGATTGTTGGAGGTCAATTAACTCAGTTTCAGTTAATCACCGTAGGAGTTTCTTAGGGGTCCTGGACCCAACCATCTTCAGCTGCTTCATTCATGATCTTCCGTCCAAGCCACACACCGCCCTGACTTGGAAATATGTCGGCCGTTTCTTCATTGTCGCTGGGTTAAAGTCCTGGAACTCCCTTCCTAACAGCGCTGTGGGTGTACCTAAACCTCAGGCACTGCAGCGGTCCACGAAGGCAGCTCGCCGCCTTCTTCTCAAGGGCAATTAGGGATGGGCAACAAATGCTGGCCCAGCTAATGTAACCCACATCCTGCAATTGAATAAATAAAAGTTCAGGGGTGAAATTCTCCGGAAACGGCGCGATGTCCGCCGACTGGCGCCCAAAACGGTGCAAATCAGTTGGGCATCGCGCCGCCCCAAAGGTGAGGAATGTTCCGCATCTTTGGGGGCCGAGCCCCAACCTTGAGGGGCTAGGTCGGCGCCGGACGAATTTCCGCCCCACCAGCTGGCGGGAAAGGCCTTTGGTGCCCCGCCAGCTGGCGCGGAAATGACATCTCCGGGCGGCACATGCGCGGGAGCGTTAGTGCCCGCTGACGGCATTCCCGCGCATGCGCAGTGGAGGGAGTCTCTTCTGCCTCCGCCATGGTGGAGACCGTGGCGGAGGTGGAAGGGAAAGAGTGCCCCCACGGCACAGGCCCGCCCGCAGATCGGTGGGCCCCGATCGCGGGCCAGGCCACCCCGGGACCAGATCGCCCCGCGCCCCCCCCAGGACCCCGGAGCCCGCCCGCGCCGCCTTGTCCCGCCGGTAAGGTAGGTGGTTTAATTTACGCTGGCGGGACAGGCATTTTAGCGGCGGGACTTCGGCCCATCCGGGCCGGAGAATCGCGCGGGGGGGCCCGCCAACCGGCGTGGCGCGATTCCTGCCCCCGCCGAATGTCCGGTGCCGGAGACTTCGGCAACCGGCGGGGGCGGGATTCACGCCAGGCCCCGGCGATTCTCCGACCCGGCGGGGGGTCGGAGAATCTCGCCCAGAAGTGGGGAAATTCACTGCACGTTTGGACATTCTGAATTCTCCCTCAGTCTACGCCAACAGGCCCCGGAATGTGGCGACTTGGGGGTTTTCACAGTAACTTCATTGTAGCGTTAATGTAAGCCTACATGTGACACTAATAAAGATTATTATTAATATTGTGGACAGCACCATTCGCAGCTCCTCACACACAGAATCAGTCCATGCCAATGTGCGACAAGAATAAAAGGTTGATCATTTAGGACTGAGGTGAGGAGATATTTCTTCACTCAGACGGTTGTGAAACTGTGCAATTCTCTACTTTAGAGAGTTGTGGATTCTCAATCGTTGAGTATATTCCAGACTGGATTTCTGGACACTGAGGGAATCAGGAATATGGAGATAGAGCATGAAAGTGGAGTTGAGGTACGAGGTTAGCAATGATTATATTGAATATCAGAGCAGGCCCGAGGGCTGCATGACCTACTCCTGCTCTTATAAAAAATGTACAAATTCCCTCTTTAACACGTTATTCAAGGTATTGTGCCAGTCAACATTCTTGTTTCATTTCATTAATTGGGCCCTTGAGCCTCAGTTGATGTTTGGGGTACCTAGCAGCAGGGATATGCATTTATCAATATTCAACTCTAAATCTATGAAGAAAAACTGCCCACTTCCAGCCTTCTCCCTTTGTTCCTGTCACCCTAACCATGAGCAGCACTACTACCAAGGAAAGCATCTGTTGCCTGTTCATGAATCTCTAAAGAAGCGCATACAAGGAGCATAGTGTGTGAGGCAGAGAGGAGATCAGTCACCTGCTCCTGCCTCTTGTTATAACCCCCACGAGACCCACGGGGATGACCTGATTGATCTCTCCGCCGAACTCGTGGAGTACGAGCTCCCCAGCTGAGAGGATATGCCCAAAAGTGAGTTTGTTAATTCCCCAAGATAATAGCCGGCATCTCAGGACTTTTTTTTCACAGAATTTACAGTGCAGAAGGAGGCCATTCAACCCATCTAATCTGCATCGGCCCTTGGAAAGAGCACCCCACTTAGGCCCACACTTCCACCCTATCCCAGTAACCCCACCTACCCTTTTTGGACACTAAGGGGCAATTTAGCATGGCCAATCCACCTAACCTGCACAACTTTGGACTGTGGGAGGAAACCGGAGCACCCGAAGGAAACCCCATGCAGACACGGGGGGAATGTGCAGACCCCGCACAGACAGTGACCGAAGCTGGAAATTGAACCTGGGACCCTGGAGCTGTGAAGCAACAGTGCTAACCACTGCGCCACCATGCCGGACTGTCCCGGCTGCGACTTGGACTGTTGCTTAGTTGCTGTGTTTCCTAGCCGGGAGTAGGAAATAAATTACTTCTGACCCACCTTTTCGTGACTCCTCGTTGACTACAATACCTCCCCACCTTGACTTCATTGCAGTGACAAGGCCTATAAGGCAGCATCAAGTCTACAAGGTGTATTCAGTGGAACTAAAAACCCAGTGAGCATCTCTCCAGCTGGAATGAAAAGACCTGCCCTCTAATTTTATTTTCCTTTCCCACCTGGAATCTTGAGGTTTCAGCGAGTGACACTGGAGGTTTAACATCCAATAAAGTCACTGTGCTACTACAGACTTCGAAACAATGTGCCGGTGTTAACCTTTGTACTGATTTACAAAGTGGGATTTCCAACTCATTACATTGAGATTTGCCTTTTTGCTTTGTTTATCTTTCGGTTGTAACTGAATTCGCTGTCAAAAATTCACAAGCCGTCATAGATGAACACTTTGCTTCCCAAACAAAAGGAGTCCGGTAACCCTGTTCTGCGTGCGAAAGTGCATAATAGATTGTAACCTTTACAAATTAGCTTTCTGTTTGCCTATTAAGGTGAAGGTTGAACATTCCATTCTGGAAGGTCGCACTCTTGGATCAGGTACCACACAGTGAGCAAGAGACCTGGGTCCCTCGTTATTCCAGCCTAACAGCAGGCTTCAGACCAACCATCTACCACCTGTCTCTCTTCATCTGCGTGGCCTTTCCATTTACTCTGCTCACTGATACTTGCACATTGGCTCCTAAAAGCAGCAAAGCATTATTCAGTTAGGTTGGCACTGCCTGAAACTCAGTTAACTGCCATCAGTGAGAGTCTATCAATGGCCTTCTTTAAACTAAGGTCCCAGTAATGATGAGAAACAGTCTAGCACTGAAGGAAGAAATTAATCATCATTGCTCTTTTAGCATTTATCTTTAAAACAGGAAAATATTCCGCAAAGCAAAGTTACACAAATTTAAGAACTTAGAAACTTTCTTCAAAATTGTCGCTTACTTGAGTAAATTCAGATAACTGTTGTACTTTCAAAAACACAACTCCAATTGAAAATTTAGTTAATGCCCTTCGTGAATTGTCGTGTCATGCTCAATTAGAAATACTTTAGGAGCTCTTTTCTTTGAAGGGATACTGTGACACAGCAGCACAGAATGGTTGTTTACTGGAGCTAACGACCTATTTACACAAGTAAGTCAGAGAGGTCGATGTGGAATGAGAAAACCTTTAGCATTACTGTGATGATAAAGGTGTGTGATGGTATATTGCAATGGTCTTATGTTGCCTAATTCTGCGTGTGATGTTAAATTGTAATGGGTCGCGCTCGACAGCATGTGTGTGGAGTTAACTTGATTCCAGTCAATTGGTATAAGGGTCAGATGCTTTAAGCAACCTGTGAAGAGATCTAACATCTTCCAGAGATATTACATTAATAAGTGACGAGCGCGAAGAAACCTTCTGAGTCATTGTGTGAGAGATGACTATTACCTCATGGTCGTATGCCTTGTATATATTACAGCCCCAACACCTGTACATGGATATTGTAAACTGAACACTTAACATAGCAGAGGAGCTGATACCTGAGAGCAGACATGCTGTGTTGATCTTCTGAAGAGTCAGTGGTGTAAAATCTCAGATAGCAAAAGGAACCTTGTAAACAGAACAAATTATCCCAATAAACAGCATGCAGCCCCATTGAGCCGCTGTGTTACACTTCGGTGTGAGTGTTACAGCACATTTCGAAGATACAGCTTCAGGACTGTACTGTGTAACCTGCTACGTGAGTCCTGGTTGACAAGAGCGTTGCCCATGATACTCATATTAATCTTAGAATTTGGAGCATTACCTGTCAACAGTGAATTAATGTTCTGTTAAATTGGCCAAGAGAATATGATATGAGTATGTTAAATGTTATAATAATTACATAGAATGCACAGCGCAAAAACAGGCCATTCAGCCCTACTAGTCCATGCTGGTGTTTATGCTGCACATGAGCCTCCTGCCAGTGTACTTCATCTTACCCTGTCAGCATATCCTTCCGTCCCTTCTCGCTCAAGAGCTTAACTAGTTTCCCCTTAATTATATCTCTACTATTCACATCAACTATTCCATTTCATAGATCATTGAATTTATAGTGCAGAAAGAGGTCATTCAGCCTAATGGGTCTGTACCAACGCTTGGAAAAAGCACCCTACTTAAGGTCTTGCCTCCACCCTATCCCCATAATCTAACAACCCCACCTAACCTTTTGTATACTAAGGGGCAATTTAGCATGGCCAATCCAATTAACATGCACATCTTTGGACTGTGGGAGGAAACTGGAGCACCCGGAGGAAACCCATGCAGATACGGGGAGAACATGCAGACTCCGCACAGACAGTGACCCAAGCCAGGAATTGAACCCAGGACCCTGGAACTCTGAGGAAGCAGTGCTAGCCACTGTGTCACTGTGCCGCCCCAGTATCAAGTTCTACATTCATACCACTCTCTGGGGAAAGACATCGCTCTCACTACAAATTTTACCTTGTAAAACCAAACTCTACTAGAACAGTTTTGTATTGAGACGTTTTAGCAAAAGGCCACAGGTTATGGTGCAAGGCACCACTGAATTTTGAAGAGTAAGAAAGATGATGAGATGAAGTAAAGTAAGAAACAAATCAGAACTTGGGTTTTAAAAGGCCGCGGATCACGGGAGGAGACGAGAGACTTAAATATAAACCTCAATAGCTTTGAGCACTGCGGAAGCTACGGGTTATATGGAAGCTGGCATCATGAGTCATGGGCTGGAATTCTCCGGCAGTTTGCCCGTTTCACTACTGAAAGGTGTAGCTCTCGTTTTTAGGGCGTGATTTTTCACCCGGGTCTAGCTGGAAACGCAGGAGGGAACGAGCTGGTAGATCCTGGGAGATGCCTGTCCCAGGATTCTCGATGGTTGTTGCGCTACGTGTGATCTAATGAGACGTCGTGATCTGCATCCCGCCCACAGGAACCAGACTCGCATAGTTTTCAAAAAAAAAAAATTTGTGTACCGAATTAAGGGGCTATTTAGCGTGGCCAGTCCACCTAGTCTGCACACCTTTGGGTTGTGGGGGCGAAACCCACGCAAACACGGGGAGAATGTGCAAACTCCACACGGGCAGTGACCCAGAGCCGGGATCGAACCTGGGACCTCGGCGCCGTGAGGCAGCAGGGCTAACCCACTGCGCCACCATGCTGCCCTCAGACTAGCATAGTTAAGTGAGTTTAACAATTCACTTAACTCTGCCGATGCCAGATTGGACTGGCGCCAGGGATCTACCAGCCTCGCCAAAGAGACCCCAGCTATGCACCGTTCAGAACTGATCCCCACAATTGGGGACCAGGTGGAATGACACTTGGGGGGTCTTCCAGGCGATCGGAGGCCCGCAGGTGGCTAGTATCTGGGCAGGGTGGCATCCTGACACTTCTGTTGCCACCCAGGCACCTTGGCACTGCCAGCATGGCACCCTTGCAGTGCCACCTGGGCATCCTAACAGTGCCACCCAGTACCATCCTGGCTCTGCCAGGGTGTCCAGGTGGTACTGCCAGGTTGGTTGGGGCAGTGCCCGGGTGCCAGGCTGGCAGTGTCAAGGTGCCCAGCTGGCATTTTCCCCACATGTGGGATCTGGCTCGGAGGTGCCCAGCCCCTGTGAGGTGGTGCGGAGGGCTCTAGGACAACCCCCCCCCCCCCTAACGGGGGGTCCGATTTTGCGTCGGGGGGGTCGAGAGCACGGGCGCCATTTTTATATCAATCTCTTCCTGCACCGAGGGTTTGGAATACTCTGCCTAAAAGTGTGGTGTTGGCAGGTTCAATCAAGGTATTCAAGAGGGCATGAGATGATTATTTGAATCAAAACAATGTGCAGGGTTATGGGGAAAAGGCCGATCTGTTACCATCTTCTCTGACAATTCCAGACCGATTTCTTCCTGCGCTGAGGGGTTCCGTTCGCTGGCACCCCTCAGTGCAGAAAATGCGGCTGAGTGGGGCCTCAACGGGCGTTCCCCAACAATGTGCCATTAGATAGCGGGGTCGTTCTCGGCGCTATAAGCACGGGAATGGCACAATATCAATCTGCCAATTGTTTTCCTTTTATTAATATCCATTCCCGGGATGTGAGCAACACTGGCAAAAGCCAATTCCTACTTTCCCGGAGTTTAGTACAATTGGGTGGCTTGCTAGGCTACCTCAGAGGGTAGTTAGGTGTGGGACTGGAGTCACGTGGAGGCCCAGGATGGGTAAGAACGACTGGCTTCTTCCCTGAGGGACTGTGCAAAATTGGTTGCGTTTTATGGCAATCAGCCAGCTTCTTGGCGGATTTTACTGACACCAGCTCCTTTTTACACAAAATATTTTGGGTGAATTCTCCGCCGGCGGGATTCTCCGTTCCGCCGGCAGCTCACCCCCGCCCCCGGTGGCTACAACGTGAAATCCCATTGGCCAGCGGCAGAACGGAGAATCCGCTGGCACGACATTGGCCGCCGGGAATCACGGGCTGGGGAGTTGGTGAATTTACCCCTTTGCTTTTAAACCAAAATGAAATTCTCAAACGGAAATCTGGGGCTGGATTCTCTGTTTTTGAGGCTATGTCCCCAGGCCGTCTTAAAAACTGTGGGCTTTCATGCCAGGAAAACTGGCGTAAAAGAGCCACATATTCCTCGCAGGGGGCGAGCAGTGAACCAGTGTAAATATAGCAGCTTTTGCTGCAGATACGGGCCCCCGCACCTCCGGCCGGAGGCTGTATCTGCGCACAGCGGTGGCCTCCAGAGGCCATGCCGTGCTCCATGGCGGACTCAAACCGCGGAGTTGGACCCTCGACATGGTGCCCCCGATCGGCCGTGCGCCCGACTCTGACCGCCCGCCCAAAAATTGCCCGGCCACGTATAAGGCCCCCCCGCCCTCCGATCAGCCCGCCCCCGACCAGGGCGGCCGCGGAATGAGTCCGCAGCGGCCTCACTAGTTTCCCGACCGGCAGGACCACGTTAGATCCACGCCGTCGGGGCTTCGGCCGGTCGGGGGCGGAGCGGGCCTCCAGCAATGGCCGCAGGTAGGTGATATGCGGCGCGGTGTACTCAAGAGAGTTCGCCGCTTTTCGGGGCCAGGAGAATCGGGGAACCGTCGCCGGTCCACATTCCATGCGGGGAAATGGATTCTCCGCCCCGGCACCTGCTGCGACTTCGGAGTCGGGGTGCAGAGAATCCAGCCCATGAACTCACATTCACAGGGTTATTACTCCAGGCCTCCGGATCATTACTCTAGTAATATAACTATTGTGCCACTATGCCTGTATTCTTTACAGATATGACTGACCTGCTATGCTTCCCAATATTTCTTTGATTGTTTTTGTTCGGATTTCCCAGAATTTGGAAATTTTGTGATAGCTGAGCCTTGAAGGATTGTATGAAGTTACCTCTTAGTCCATCACATCTCAATCTGTCAACTGGAGTTGTGGATCAATGCAAGCAACTCGGGATTTGCCTCCCTTTCTTCAGTCCAGTCTCCGAGACTCTGCTGCCCTCTGTTGCTAAGCGGGAATCATCGTCGCCAGGTTGAATCTTCAGTAACAATAAAGTCTTGACAGGAATTTGACAGCTCCCCGGCCTCCTCACTAAGGCTATAGATGTTAGGCCAAGTCTTATTGATCAGGCCATAAATTACGCATGAAAAACACCGTTCTCGGGCCCAAACCCAGGGATTTTAAAACAGGTTCACCAAATTGTCAATTAAGTGCAAATCAATCCTTAGCCATTTATCACCAGTGTTAATCTGGCCATGCAGTCCGAGGCAAAAAATCAATAGCTACTGTCACAGGGGACCAATTGGGGAGAGCTATAGGATCAACATCTGCTGCTTAAGGGCAACTGAAATTTATATTTGCTGAAAATCGCACAATAGCAACAGGAAATGCTGCAAGCTTCAGAGTTGTCCAGTTAGATATTGTGGAAAATTCATTTTCCTTCCTTTTGTGTATCCCAAAGTTACTCCTGTACACCACTTCGTTCATTATTTTGACCCATGGGGGAATTTTATTATTGTTGCGATTTGTATCTTATTTCGAATCGTTTCCTGAAAAATAACACATCACGCAAACAAAAATTAAAATGACACCGTCCTTTAGGCCTGTGACGTCCACAGTTAATTGATGTCTTTTTAAATGTTTATTTCTCTAATTCTTTCCTCTTGATTCTCTGTGTTCCACCCATTCGGCTTCTTTCTGCCATTTGAGGCAAGTGGGAGAGTCCAGAAGGAGGTGGGTGACATGGCCTTAATACTAGAGCTGGGTCTTTCAGGGGTGATGTCAGGAAGCACTCCTTCACACAAAGGCTGGTGAGAATTTTGGGTCCTCGACAACAATAAGGAGGCTTGGGGGGGGGGGGGGGGGGGGGGGTGGCGGTGGGGCGGGGGAGCTGCTGGGGCCGGTGGTCAATTGCAAATTTCAAAACTGAGGCTAATAGATTTTCATTGGGAAAGGGGATGACGGGACACAGAACCAAGGCGGGTAGGTGGAGTACAGCCACGGTCTGAATGAATGGCGGAACAGGCTCGAGGGGCCAAATGGCCTCCTTCTAAATTTCCTGGCCTTTCTTGACTTTTCAGTCAGACAAGGGACTCTGCTCTTCAACTGAGGAGGAACCCCAACACTGTCTGCAACTAATATCCACGCCTGCGGACTCTTTGCAGCAGGAATTCTTTGATGACAGTCGGCACCCTGGACAATCCCTCCCTGACTTGGGCGGCTCAGTGGAGCAGTGGCTAGCACTGCTGCCTCACGGCACTGAGGACACAGGTTCTATCCCGGCCCCGGGTCACTGTCCGTGTGGAGTTTGCACATTCTCCCCATGTCTGCGTGGGTTTTGCCCCTACAACCCAAAGATGTGCAGGCTGGGTGGATTGGCCACGCTAAATTGCCCCTGTCAGTCCAATGACAATAATTGACAACCTGTGAAAACATGTATTTACATACTGCTGATCGCCCTGCAATTTTCGTGAGGGCATCTGAAACAGGTATTTACATATACAAGGGGCATAACAGAATCCTTTTAGATGGCCACCCATAATGCTCACAAATTCACCTTTGTCCCCCAATATCTGTTATGCGGCTACAGTCCAACGCTTTGCATTCCAAAATCCATCCTTTTGGCTCCCTGTTTCCGCCTGGAACAGACACGACGAGGACCAACTTAGGGCAGCACGGATGCATTTTGGTTAGCACAATTGCTTCACGGCTCCAGGGTCCCGGGTTCGATTCCCGGCTTGGGTCACTGTCTGTGCGGAGTCTGCACATCCTCCCCGTGGCTGCGTGGGTTTCCTCTGGGTGCTCCGGTTTCCTCCCACAGTCCAAAGATGTGCAGGTTAGGTGGATTGGCTCTGTAAATTGCCCTTAGTGTCCAAAATTGTCCTTAGTGTTGGGTGGGGTTACTGGGTTATGGGGATAGGGTGGAGGTGTGGGCTTGGGTAGGGTGCTCTTTCTAAGAGCCGGTGCAGACTCGATGGGCCGAATGGCCTCCTTCTGCACTGTAAATTCTATGAATTCTATGAAAACTTCCACCCAAAGATATTGTTTTAATGGAAGGACACTCATATTTATATTAGACTGTTAATGAATGCATTATTGAGTCCAGAGACTGTTAAAATGCATGCTGTAGCTTGCCTTTGGCATTTTCTTGCTTGCAAATAATAATAATCTTTATTGCCACAGGTAGGCTTACATTAACACTGCAATGAAGTTACCGTGAAAAGCCCCTAGTCGCCACATTCCAGCCCCTGTTCGGGTACAGAGGGAGAATTCAGAATGTCCAAATTACCTCACAGCACGTCTTTTGGGACCTGTGGGAGGAAACCGGAGCACCTGGAGGAAACCCACGCAGACACAGGGAGAAGGTGCAAACTCCACACAGACAGTGACCCAAGCCGGGAATCGAACTTGGGTTCCTGGCACTGTCAAGCCACAGTGCTAACCACTGTGCAATCATGCATGTTGGAATTTTAGATATATATATTGTATTATATGTATCTGGTACAGTAAGGGTTGGCAACCTGGGTTAGTGTGTGTATGTCCCTACTGCAGTGAAGTTTTAAAAAATACTGGTTTAACAGACAGGCAGACACTGGAGCTGCAGGGTAAAGCATCGTAAATAATGAAACCATCATTCATACCAACCAGGTATACTGCTTACCTAAATAGGGCTAATGGAATTTTGTTTATAGAAATAATGTTCCCTGGGGTTTAGATAATTGAGGGGTTGTGATTAGCCTTAGTAAGATGGTCATACCCCAGTTAGTGGGAAAGAGATGATGTAGTAAATGGGAGGAGTCAGGGGATGAAGCAGTCAGGTTTTAAGTTTCAGTTTAGATTTTGCTGTGAACATAACAGGAGATTTTTGCCAAATGCAAAATTAATCAGTAGTTTGACACAGGCAAGAATCTGCAGGCTGTTTCCTGAAGGATCTCTCGCTCTCTGTCAAAGCCGTTTCTCCAAAACATCTCTATACAGCAAGTATTCCTGTGCTTGCTAATTGTATTTAAAGTGGATTTTGACCTGAGATGGGATTTGCTTGATTGGTGATAATAAAAATAGCCGTTAGGAGTTAAAGTGTTTCATTTTATTGTTAAGCATTGTTGAACTGAAATTATTAGCTATTTCTTTTATTGTGCTAAAGTTAGTTTAATCCTATGTTCATAATATTTTTAAAAATAAATTTAGAGTCCTCAATTCTTTTTTTTCCAATTAAGTGGCAATTTAGCGTGGCCAATTCACCGACCCTGCACATCTTTGGGTTGCGGGGGTGAGACTCATGCAGACACAGGGAGAATGTGCAAACTCCGCATGGACAGTCACCTCAGGCTGAATTGAATCCTGGTTCCTGGCTCTGTGAGGCAGCAGTGCTAACCACTGTGCCACCTACATTCGCCCATAAGGATCGTGCGCTTGAAGTAAGGAAAAGTCCGAAAAAGGGAAACTTTTCACATGTACCCCATTGCCGTCAACAGAGAAAATCAGTTGGCTGGTGTGGAAGTGAGTAACGATACCCTGAAAATAAATTCTAGAGATGGAGGTAATAAATGACAGGTCAAAAGTTCAAACTATTGCCTTATGGAAATAGGAAAACTGAAGTAGCTGCTGGGAATGTGGTTGCAAAATACGCACACGGGAAACCTGCCTGAGTAAAAATGATGGGAGTTTTCGACATCGCTGGCGAGCAAAGTAGATGAAGGTATTATGGTTCCCGTTTTCCTGAACGTGATGGGAGAAAACACTTTAAATCTCCTCTGCAGTCTTGCGCAACCTGTTAAGCCAGACACTTGAAAGTACAAGCAAATTGTGGGCATTTTGCAGTCACATTTTATACCCAGGCCCCCTGGTGATTGCAGAGCGCCTTAGATTTCATAAAATACACCAAGAGGAAGAGGAGTCAATCACACAATTTTTTGTTGTGCTTAAAAGACATGCAGAATATTGGGAATTTGGAGACCAGTTTAATGACACCATTCGTGACAGACTTGTTTGTGGTCAACGCAACGAAACATCACAGAAATGTTTGTTAACTGAGAGTCATCTCAGAAAGCCATTGAAATCCCTGTTTCTTTGGAGCTGGCTGTTATCTATCTTGACTTCCAAAAGGCCTTTGATAAGGTGCCTCACGGGAGACTGCTGAGTAAAGTAAGGGCCCATGGGATTCGAGGCAAGGTACTAACATGGATTGACGATTGGCTGTCAGGCAGAAGGCAGAGAGTTGGGATAAAAGGTTCTTTTTCGGAATGGCAACCGGTGACGAGTGGTGTCCCGCAGGGTTCAGTGTTGGGGCCACAGCTGTTCTCTTTATATATTAACGATCTAGATGATGGGACTGAGGGCATTCTGGCTAAGTTTGCCGATGATACAAAGATAGGTGGAGGGGCAGGTAGTATGGAGGAGGTGGGGAGGCTTCAGAAAGATTTAGACAGTTTAGGAGAGTGGTCCAAGAAATGGCTGATGAAATTCAACGTGGGCAAGTGCGAGGTCTTGCACTTTGGAAAAAAGAATAGAGGCGTGAACTATTTTCTAAACGGTGACAAAATTCATAATGCTAAAGTGCAAAGGGACTTGGGAGTCCTAGTCCAGGATTCTCTAAAGGTAAACTTGCAGGTTGAGTCCGTAATTAAGAAAGCAAATGCAATGTTGTCATTCATCTCAAGAGGCTTAGAATATAAAAGCAGGGATGTACTTCTGAAGCTTTATAAAGCATTAGTTAGGCCCCATTTAGAATACTGTGAGCAATTTTGGGCCCCACACCTCAGGAAGGACATACTGGCAATGGAGCGGGTCCAGCGGAGATTCACACGGATGATCCCAGGAATGGTAGGCCTAACATACGATGAACGTCTGAGGATCCTGGGATTATATTCATTGGAGTTTAGGAGGTTGAGGGGAGATCTAATAGAAACTTACAAGATAATGAATGGCTTAGATAGGGTGGATGTAGGGAAGTTGTTTCCATTAGCAGGGGAGACTAGGACCCGGGGGCACAGCCTTAGAATAAAAGGGAGTCACTTTAGAACAGAGATGAGGAGAAATTTCTTCAGCCAGAGAGTGGTGGGTCTGTGGAATTCATTGCCACAGAGGGCGGTGGAGGCCGGGACGTTGAGTGTCTTTAAGACAGAAGTTGATAAATTCTTGATTTCTCGAAGAATTAAGGGCTATGGAGAGAGAGCGTGTAAATGGAGTTGAAATCAGCCATGATTGAATGGTGGAGTGGACTCGATGGGCCGAATGGCCTTACTTCCACTCCTATGTGTTATGGTTATGGTTATGGCTGCAAAGGAAGCTCAGTAATTGAATTCATCTCCTCAGGGGCACACAATGTCCACTGAACCAACACCCGTACATGCTACCGGTGTGCAAAAACCAGGGCATTCAGCTGCTAAATGCTGGTGTAAAGACATGAGGCTGGATTCTCTGATTTGACTATGTCCCGACGCCTGTGTGGGAACCGTAGTCTTTTACTACCAAAAAGATGGCCCAAAATGGCCACCGATCCCCCGTCTGGTGGGGGGCTAGCAAGCATGCAGCATAGAGCCCCCGGCATGAGGGAGGCATGAAAAAGCCCAGATGGGAAGGATAAGGGAAAAACCCAAGGTATTCTACACTTATGTGGAGAGGATATTCAGAGTGAGAGTAGGGCTGATCAGGGATACTGAAGTGAACTTGTGCCTAGAGTCTGAGGAGGTAGGGGAGGCCCTAAATGAATATTTTGCTTCAGTATTCACGAGAGAGAGGGACCTTGTTGGTTGTGAAAACAGCATGAACAAGGTTAATAGGCTTGAATAGGTTGATATTAAGAAGGAGGATGTGCTGGAAATTTTGAAAAGCATCAGGATAGATAAGTCCCCTGGGCCAGTTGGGATATACCCAAGGTTACCATGGGAAGCGAGGGAGTAGATTGCTGCGCCGTTGGCGATGATCTTTGCGTCCTCACTCTCCACTGGTGTAGTACTGGGTGATTGGAGGGAGACAAATGTTCAAGAAAGTGAATAGGGAAATCTGTGGGAATTACAGACCAATCAGTCTTACATCTGTGGTGAGCAAAGTACTGGAAAGGATTCTGAGAGATGGGATTTATGATTATTTCAAAAAACATAATTTGATTAAAGATAGTCAGCATGGCTTCATGAGGGGCAGGTCATGCCTCACAAGCCTTATTGAATTTTTTGAGGAATTGATGAAGGTCGGGCAGTGGATGTAGTGTATATGGATTTCAGTAAGATTTAAGTATGTGGATTCAGCCTTGACACAAAGTGAAGGGAAACTACCCAACTTGATGGGTAGCATGGCTGGAGAAGATTCAACTGAACTGGGCTGAAGTCCACATGATGACAAATGGAATCAGGCCACACGGGAAATTCTTTAGAAAGCACACTGTTGTTTTCAGTGGAGTATTAGGGAGCATGAAGGATATTACAGTCAAACTAAAAATAAAAGATATAAGTTAAGCAACATGTTTGAAGGCACTGCCGATACCTTATGCTATTAGTCCGAAGGTGGAGGCTGACTTGGAGCAGTTTGTGAAGGCTGGAGTTTTGGAACACGTCAGTGTCAGTGAATGGGCTACACCTATTGTCCCAGTCGTCAAGAATGATGACTCCATGGAGATTTGTGGGTACTTTAACGTCACCATAAACCCAGTGTTATCTGCTGAACAGTACCCATTGCCTCACATTGAGGATCTGTTTGCGGGATTGGTGGGAGGCTAAAATTTCAGCAGCAGTGACCTGAGCCAGGCCTACTTGCAGATGAATGTGGACATGAAGTCCCAGGAACCTCTGGCAATCGTGACCCATGAGGGCTTTTACCGGTACCGAGGTTCGCCATCTACATGTGGTATCACATCTACTCCTGCATTGTTTCAAATGGCATTGGATCAAATCCTGAGCAGACTGAGCAGAGTCCAGTGTTATCTGGATAACATCTGAGTCACTAGAAGGGAAGAAGACGATCACCATCGAAATTTGGATGGCACTCTCCAGAGACCGGGGGACTATGGTCTGAGAGTCCGTAAGGTCAAGTGTGAGTTCTTCCAATCCTCCATTGAGTACCTGGGACATGTGGTTGACGCCACCGGTCTTCACAAATCTTCTTTAAATGTTAAGGCCATGACAGGGGCGTCTGCGCCTCAGAATATTAAACAGTTACATTCCTTCCGGGAATTGTTCAATTATTCTGGAAGATTTGTCCCAAACTTGGCAACATACAGGGGCTGGTTTAGCACACTGGGCTAAATCGCTGGCTTTTAAAGCAGACCAAGGCAGGCCAGCAGCACGGTTCAATTCCCGTATCAGCCTCCCCGAACAGGTGCCGGAATGTGGCGACTAGGGGCTTTTCACAGTAATTTCATTGAAGCCTACTTGTGATAATAAGCGATTTTCATTTCATTTCTGAAACTATTACATGACAAAGAAGAGTTACTTAAATCTGAAAGTCCCACACACTTTGATCCTACTTCACACTTCCAGTTAACCTGCTGTGTACCTCCTTACGGTGTAGGAGTGGCGGTCTCTCACATCATGCCAAAGCTGAGGGCAACTCTACCCAGATTGAACGGGAAGCATTGGGAATCATGTTTGGCATCAAGAAATCCCATCAGTTCCTGTATGGGAAAGAGTTTCTATTGCTGACGGAGCATTGTCCACTCACCACCATTTTTGGACCACACACGGGAATTCTGTCATTCGCTACAGGTAGGATGCAAAGATGGGCATTGTTCTTGTCTGCACATACTTCCGCCATTACCTACCGCCAGTCTAGTTCACATGGTAACGCAGATGGACTTTCAAGATTGCCATTCCCGGCCAGTTCTTCAGACTGCTCAAAAGGGAATATTTTCCGCTTCAGACAAGTTATCAACACACCAGTCACTTCTATGCAAGTGAGAACACACACTTGGAATGACCCGGTGATCTCAGAAATGATGGACTTAGTTTTACAAGGAAAGACTTCAGCCCCAACACTTAGCCTGACACCCTCCTGCTCCAGGAGATTGGAGCTGTCAGTTCAGTCAGAGTGTCTTCTATGGTGGCTCAGGGTGATTATTACACCACCATCGAGGAAACGGGTGTTAGAGAAGTTACCTGAAGGCCACTAAAGAGCCATACGCCTGAAGGAAATAGTGAGAAGTATTTCTGATGGCCTGGACTTGATACTGAGATAGAAGAAAAAAATAGATCACGTTCTTCCAGTGCAAAGGTAAGAAACCTGCCACACGGCATGGTGGCACATTGGTTAGCACTGCTGCCTCACAATGCCAGGGGCCCGTGTTCAATTCCGGCCTCGTATGACTGCCTGCGTGGAATTTGCACATTCTGCTAGTGTCTGTGTGGGTTTCCTCCGGGTGCTCCGGTTTCTTCCCACGGTCCAAAGATGTGCAGGTTAGGTGGATTGACCGTGCTAAATTGCCCCTTAGTGTCCAGGGATGTGCAGGTTAGATGGGTTACGTGATAGGGTTGGGACATGGGCCCAGATAGGGTGCCCTTTCCAAGGGTACGATGGGTAGAATGGCCTCCTTCTGCACAGTAGGGATACTATGATTCCATGCTTTTATGATTTAGCACTCCTGCATCCATGGGAGTGGCCTGAAGAGGCTTGGCAATGTTTACACGAGGATTTTGCAGGACCTTTCGAAGGACACATGTTTTAAGTGACTGTTGACGCTCATGCCAGATGGTCACAGGCTCCCGTCAGTGTTAAGATGAAAAGGTCAGAGATTCGCCATCAACCGTCCCAAGAGCGATGACGTCCAGAATTTCTAATAGTAACTAACCGGTTGACTGTTGATCAAGTTGAACTTGTTTTGGGAACTTTTAAATTAAGGGGGGAGAAAATGTCCCTTTGGCTCACCGTGGAGCCCTGGCTATAGTAATGTGTGCAAGGAAGTGATGTAATGTGATGTAGAGCAGGAAACAGGGAAATAGCAGGCATGAGAGAGAACACGCCACGATAAAGTTCCGTTCATTTACGACTGTTCCTGAGTGTCATTGTGTCATTCTCCAAATACACAACAGGAACCTGTTCTGCTATGGGCTTCCCTGGCCTGACTGAGGCCCAGCAAAGGCTCTATCCTAAAGCCGCAAGTCAACTTTTAGTTTTTGATGTGGAGCCAGGAGGAACAGGATTGTGTAGCAAATAGGCCACAGCTGTGACCTCCCAGCCTCTCTGTGATATGACACAAAGGAGCTGTGGGCATCTCTTCATTTGCTTTAACATCCCAAGTTCTGTCCATTGTGTCTTGAATTGCTTGTAAGCACCTGTACTGTTTGATGTATCTTAGAAAAATGGAGTGTCATCCTGCCCTCTGAGGATATTTGCAAGGTGTTTTAAAAGGAACAAAAATCTATAAACCCAGTTCTGTAAATCAGAAAACAATCAGCCAACATCACCTTGTTCTCTGTGAACAAATCCCAGAATCACCCAGCGAATGAGAACCTTACTTGGATACAAATAAATCTTCCCGTCTCTGACAAATCCAGAAAATGGAATCCCTTGGTGATTCCTTCCAGCTACGATTTCTTGAAAACAGTCAGTGGGGATAAACGGCAGGAAGATCAATAATTATCTGTCCAATATAATCAGGAGGGTTTTCAAAGGGAGATTGTCCTGAGTTACAGCTCCAGGCTCGGAGATGCAGCAGCAATTGAGCTGGTAGAGTGCCCTGACAGAATGCTAATCAGGGAGGAAGGGGAATATTCTGTATCTGGTCGACTGTCCAGCAACCCCTCCACTGTAACGTGCAGTAAAACGTCCCTGCGCCATTACAGTGTTACCGCTTTTTGCACAAATGCCGATACTTAAACTGGAATCTTCAATGGTCAGAGCTATTTTTAAAGGCGACTGTTCGCTGTGGAGGTCTTGCAATGCAGAGGTCCCTACCTCTGGGCCAGAAGCCTTGGCTCAAAATCCCACTGCAAGACTTAATGGCCACAGAAGGTGCATTCGTAATGTGGCCAGGTTAGTTATCAGCGTGCAAATCATTCCAAAACACAAGATAGCAGGTGATAAAGGGCAGGAGAGTTTCCTGGTCAGCCGTATGGTAGGCAACGGCAAACCACTGCCGTACGCTGCCAAACATAATCATGGACCAATCCATAGTTGCCAATACCCCCTTAGGACATGGTACCAGGAGGTGAGCTCTCTTAAATTTTGATGATTGCAGCTTCCAACAAGGCTCAATTTATGGCACATTACTGTGAGGCGGGGAAATGATACAACACTTACAGACATCATAAACACACACATACACATACACACATGCAGCTCACTTTATTTCAGATGATAAATGGTTGTTAAAATAAAAGAAGACACATATGTTGCCCCCTCAGAATTCAGAACAGATGTTGAATATATGTGCAGATGACCTAGACTTTCTTGTCCTCTCCCTCCAGAAAAATAATTTTGCTGGATCGGCAGAATATGTGAATGTACATTAGAGACTTTTGTTTAAATAAATTTAGAGTACCCAATTCTGTTTTTTTCCAATTAAGAGGCAATTTAGCGTGGCGAATCCGCCTACCCTGCACACCATTTTGGGTTGTGGGGGTGAGACCCACGCAGACACACGAGGAGAATGTGCAAACTCCACATGGACATTGACCCGGGGCCTGGATCGAACCCGGGTCCTCGGCGCCATGTGGCAGCAGTGCTAACCACTGTGCCACCGTGCCACCCTGTACATTAGAGACTTACATGTTTCAACTCAATAATGGGTTTTCATTTCTATAGCACCTTTCAATACTTCCAGATATCCCAATGTACTTCACAGCTAATGAGGCACTAGTTGAAGTGCAGTCAATGTTATAATGTAGGGAAATACAGCAGTTAATTTGCAAACAGCAAGATTCCACAAGCAAGCATTTGATAAATGACCAAATAATCTGTTTTAGTGATTGCAGGGTTAATGTTGGCCGGGTCACCGGAGAGAACGCTACTGATTATTTTCACAGAGTCAAGGGATCTGAGATGGCAGCTGGGACCTTGGGCTTAACACCTCATTGGCAAGACGGCATCTTGAACTGTGCAGCACTCCTCTCAGTATTGCACTGGGAGTGTCAGCCCCGTTCATGTGCTCTAAGTCTCTAGTATGAAACCTGACCCACATTGAGTAGACTCAGAGGTGAGAGGGTCACCTAGCAATAGGTGAGGCAGGAGCTTCAGTCCGTCACTGAGCAAGGAAACATGTGGAGAAGGAACTGGCAACTTTTCCAAGCAGATTTGTGAGGCACTCGACTTCTGCACCACAAGAAATTGGGCTATTGCGTGAGAAGCAAAATAGCTGCAAACTAACATTGCCTGTACATGCCTTGTTGCCAGTTTCACAGCTGCCTCTCAGTGTTAGTTTAATGCTGACCATGGTGCTGAAACATCACTGCCCCATTGTATCTGGTGTCTTCCATTATAGCAGCTGCAATACTTTGAGACTCAGGAATTGCTTTGGTTATCACTTCCTGCCCTCTTGGCTAAGATCAAGTGTCAGATCCAGCACAAGATGAGGGTCAATGCCTTTTCTTATCAGCTTGGATTCTTGTATGTCTCTCTTGTGGAGATCATTAATTGGCTTCGATTTGAATTGGTTTTTGGAGCAAGCGATGAGATGGATTAAGGGTTTGCCTTGTCCACTCTACTCATTGGCTTTATAACTTTAAGAATGGGATAATAAGTTTTTTTTTTAAATTCCTTTTTCTGCGAATTGGCAGGATTTATTGTGTAAGAATTAACCGTAATTAAAGTCAGTTCCCCCTCTGACTGCGTCATCCAGACGTTCTAGTTCTTCTGTCAAAAGCACTCTAATCTTTTCTTCAGGTAATTTCTCTGGTGTTCGCCAATGGATAATAATAATGTAAAGCTCACTGGGGACTATAAATGTCTGAAGGAAAGTGCAGAGTACTTTCTAAATGGTGAAAAGTTGTCAACAGTGGAGATGCAAAAAGACTTAAGTGTCCGTGCACAGAGGTCATGAAAACTTTATGGATATGCACCAAAAATAATCGCAAAGGCTAATGGAGTGCTGACCTTTGCTCCTAGAGGACTGGGATACAAAATGGTGGTCTGGTTAGATCATACCTGGAGCCACTCAATAACAGCTTAGGAAAGATATATTAGCCTTGGACAGAGTGCAACGTAGATTCACCATAATGACACCTGGATTCCAAGGGGTTAAATTACAAGGGAAGATTAAACAAAATAGAGTCGGGTTACCTGAATTTGGAATGCTAAGGGACGATTTGATAATAATAATAATCTTAATTAGTGTCACAAGTAGGCTTACATTAACACTGCAATGAAGTTACTGTGAAAATCCCCTAGTCACCACATTACGGCGCCTGTTCGGGTGCACTGGGGGAGAATTCAGAATGTCCAATTCACCTTTGATTTGATCAAAGTTTTCAACATGTTAAGGGAAATGGATAGAGGAGATAGAGAGAAACTATTTTTACTGGTTGGGAAGTCTTAGTCTAAAGATTACAGCCAGATCCTTCAGGACTGATGTTAAGAAGCATTTTTTCACACAAAGCGTAGCAGACATTTGGACTCTGTTTCGTAAATGGAGGTTGATGCTGGATTCATTGGTTACTTTGAATATGGGATTGATAGATTTTTGATAAATAAAGGTATTAATGGACATGGGACAAAGGTGGGGAGATGAAGTCAGGTAGCAGATCAGCCATAATCTTGTTAAAAGGCAAAATAGGTTCGAGAGGCTGAATGATCTAATCCTGTTCCTGCATCATGTACTATAATGATCTTGGATCATGTCTACTGGTCAGATGGACCACATTAAGGTGCTTACTGTTTGGAAGGTTCCTGTTAACCTTACCTTAAGCGCATACAGTGCATTTATAGATTATTTAAGCACTGCCTTCCATCTTCACAGCTTCCGGGTCCAGTATGGTCTCTCACCAGCAGCTGTACACCCCTCAGCTTTTTCTGCTCGACCCTTTCCTTTGCAAACCCACTTGGTTCCACAACTAATCAATTTCTCACAGTCTTCCCTGCTCCTTGTCGCTTTCACATTTCCCTTTATGTGATCTTATGGACTGCCCACAACCTATGGACTCCAGGACGGCACGGTGGTGCAGTGGTTAGCACTGCTGCCTCGTGGCACCAAGAACCTGGGTTCGATCCCGGCCCCGGATCACTGTCCATGTAGAGTTTGCACATTCTCCCCACGTCTGTGTGAGTCTCACCCCAAACCAAAAGATGTGCAGTGTAGGTGGATTGGCCACACTAAATTGCCCCTTAATTGGCAAAAATAATTGGGTACTCTAAATTTGTTGATAAAAAAAACCTAATGGACTCCAAAGTTCACGCTATCTTTCCATGTTAGTTATCTAGCTACCCTTTATGCCTTCAGTCAGCCAAGCTACCATCCCTCCCTTCTCCCCATCTCCCCCTCCTATGCACCCTTTCCCCTGTTCTGCCTCCTACCTTGTGTCTGTCCAGCCCCATATCTCTCTGTCCTTCTTTCCTTTCTCTCGTTCTTCTCTCTCCATACTTCTGTGGCAAAGCATGGAGCTGGGGATGGTGATTGTAATCATTTAAAGAGCTGGTGCTGCATCATAACAGTCTGGTTCTTCATCAGCGGAGGGGCCAGAAACCTTGGGCAGCACGGTAGCATAGTGGTTAGTACAATTGCTTCACAGCTCCAGGGTCTCAGGTTCGAGTCCCGACTTACTGGGTTATGGGGATAGGGTGGAGGTGTGGGCTTGGGTAGGGTGCTCTTTCCAAGAGCCGGTGCAGACTCGATGGGCTGAATGGCCTCCTTCAGCACTGTAAATTCTATGAGTTCTATGAAACAGGGGGGTTCAGTTGGCTCACCAGAGGCCAGGCGGAAATCCGAGCTTCATCAGTGACACAAGCGGCAGAGGCAGGTCCTCTTGTTTTTGCTTCAGTTGTGCCAGCATGACAGACTAATACCCGTCTTCCACCAACATCTTTTTTGGGTGGCACCATCAAAACCAGGCATGACCTGCTGAGATGGTAGTGCTGAGAGTGAAAATGTTTAAATGGAAATAATCTAAAGACAGGCCTTGAAGATTTCAAGCGATGGGGCTGTGACTATTCCCTTGAGCAGCTTGTTCCACTGTGAGATTGTCTTGGTGGGCAATAAGATTGTTGATAGTCTTGGAAACTAATGTAGTTTGGTCCTAGGCTTGTTCTTCGACACAAACACGAGCAGATGGACATGTGGCTGCGGACCCATAAAGTGGCAAAAAAAGCAGACAGCACGCAGGAATAGTTAGAAAAAGTAAACTGCTTCCCTGAAGCTTACCTGGGCCAGGGTCTTACAGAGCTGCCGTGATGTGTCATAGAATCATAGAATTTAAAGTGCAGAAGTAGGCCATTCGGCCCACGAGTCTGCACTGGCCCTTGGAAAGAGCACCCTACCCAAACCCACATCTCCACCCTATCCCCATAACCCAGTAACCCCACCTAACCTTTTTGGACACTAAGAGCAATTTAGCATGGCCAATCCACCTAACCCGCACATCTTTGGACTGTGGGAGGAAACCGGAGCACCCGGAGGAAACCCACGCACACACGGGGAGAACGTGCAGACTTTGCACAGACAGTGACCCAAGCCACTAGCTGGGACCCTGGAGCTAGTGAAGCAGCTGTGCTAACCATTGTGCTACCGTGTAAACCCCCCCCCCCCCCCCCCCCCCCCACCCCAGGTGGACGAGGCCAGCCATTTAAATCTCCATTCAGTTCAAAAGGATCGGACTATGCCGTCAGGCAGGAGGGGCTGTAAAATCCTGGCCTTGGAGTTTCTGTGTGAAGCAAGTGGCACCTAGTGCCTGGAGTGGTTGAAGTGACTTCAGCATCATCCAGCTTCAGGAGAGTTGAGAAGTAACCTTACTGGATACCTTACATAGTCAGTACGCACACCCTGAAGTCAAACCTTAACCAGTTGGAGTGTGCCAGAAATAAACATTAACACAACATGATAAACATAGAACATAGAAAATACAGCACAGAACAGGCCCTTCGGCCCACGATGTTGTGCCGAACCTTTGTCCTAGATTAATCATAGATTATCATTGAATCTACAGTGCAGAAGGAGGCCATTCGGCCCCCTGAGTCTGCACCAGCTCTTGGAAAGAGCACCCTACCCAAACTCAACACCTCCACCCAACACCAAGGGCAATTTGGACATTAAGGGCAATTTATCATTGGCCAATTCACCTAACCCGCACATCTTTGGACTGTGGGAGGAAACCGGAGCACCCGGAGGAAACCCACGCAGACACGGGGAGAACGTGCAGACTCCGCACAGACAATGACCCAGGCCGAAATCGAACCTGGGACCATGGATCTGTGAAGCAATTGTGCTATCCACAATGCTACCGTGCTGCCCTTAAGAACAAATAAATCTACACTATATCATTTTCCCGTAATCCATGTACCTATCCAACAGCTGCTTGAAGGTCACTAATGTTTCCGACTCAACTACTTCCACAGGCAGTGCATTCCATGCCCCCACTACTCTCTGGGTAAAGAACCTACCTCTGATATCCCTCCTATATCTTCCACCTTTCACCTTAAATTTATGTCCCCTTGTAATGGTGTGTTCCACCTGGGGAAAAAGTCTCTGACTGTCTACTCTATCTATTCCCCTGATCATCTTATAAACCTCTATCAAGTCGCCCCTCATCCTTCTCCGCTCTAATGAGAAAAGGCCTAGCACCCTCAACCTTTCCTCGTAAGACCTACTCTCCATTCCAGGCAACATCCTGGTAAATCTTCTTTGCACCTTTTCCAGAGCTTCCACATCCTTCCTAAAATGAGGCGACCAGAACTGTACACAGTACTCCAAATGTGGCCTGACCAAAGTTTTGTACAGCTGCATCATCACCTCACGGCTCTTAAATTCAATCCCTCTGTTAATGAACGCGAGCACACCATAGGCCTTCTTCACAGCTCTATCCACTTGAGTGGCAACTTTCAAAGATGTATGAACATAGACCCCAAGGTCTCTCTGCTCCTCCACAATGCCAAGAACTCTACCGTTAACCCTGTATTCCGCATTCATATTTGTCCTTCCAAAATGGACAACCTCACACTTTTCAGGGTTAAACTCCATCTGCCACTTCTCAGCCCAGCTCTGCATCCTATCTATGTCTCTTTGCAGCCGACAACAGCCCTCCTTACTATCCACAACTCCACCAATCTTCGTATCGTCTGCAAATTTACTGACCCACCCTTCAACTCCCTCATCCAAGTCATTAATGAAAATCACAAACAGCAGAGGACCCAGAACTGATCCCTGCGGTACACCACTGGTAACTGGGATCCAGGCTGAATATTTGCCATCCACCACCACTCTCTGACTTCTATCGGTTAGCCAGTTCGTTATCCAACTGGCCAAATTTCCCACTATCCCATGCCTCCTTACTTTGTGCAGAAGCCTACCATGGGGAACTTTATCAAATGCCTTACTAAAATCCATGTACACTACATCCACTGCTTTACCTTCATCCACATGCTTGGTCACCTCCTCAAAGAATTCAATAAGATTTGTAAGGCAAGACCTACCCCTCACAAATCCGTGCTGACTATCCCTAATCAAGCAGTGTCTTTCCAGATGCTCAGAAATCCTATCCTTCAGTACCCTTTCCATTACTTTGCCTACCACCGAAGTAAGACTAACTGGCCTGTAATTCCCAGGGTTATCCCTAGTTCCTTTTTTGAACAGGGGCACGACATTCGCCACTCTCCAATCCCCTGGTACCACCCCTGTTGACAGTGAGGACGAAAAGATAATTGCCAACGGCTCTGCAATTTCATCTCTTGCTTCCCATAGAATCCTTGGATATATCCCGTCAGGCCCGGGGGACTTGTCTATCCTCAAGTTTTTCAAAATGCCCAACACATCTTCCTTCCTAACCAGTATTTCCTCAAGCTTACCAATCTGTTTCACACTGTCCTCTCCAACAATATCGCCCCTCTCATTTGTAAATACAGAAGAAAAGTACTCATTCAAGACCTCGCCTATCTCTTCAGACTCAATACACAATCTCCCGCTACTGTCCTTGATCGGACCTACCCTCGCTCTAGTCATTCTCATATTTCTCACATATGTGTAAAAGGCCTTGGGGTTTTCCTTGATCCTACCCGCCAAAGATTGTTCATGCCCTCTCTTAGCTCTCCTAATCCCTTTCTTCAGTTCCCTCCTGGCTATCTTGTATCCCTCCAATGCCCTGTCTGAACCTTGTTTCCTCAGCCTTACATAAGTCACCTTTTTCCTCTTAACAAGACATTCAACCTCTCTTGTCAACCATGGTTCCCTCACTCGACCATCTCTTCCCTGCCTGACAGGGACATACATATCAAGGACACGTAGCACCTGTTCCTTGAACAAGTTCCACATTTCACTTGTGTCCTTCCCTGCCAGCCTATGTTCCCAACTTATGCACTTCAATTCTTGTCTGACAACATCGTATTTACCCTTCCCCCAATTGTAAACCTTGCCCTGTTGCACGTACCTATCCCTCTCCATTACTAAAGTGAAAGTCACAGAATTGTGGTCACTATCTCCAAAATGCTCCCCCACTAACAAATCTATCACTTGCCCTGGTTCATTACCCAGTACTAAATCCAATATTGCCCCTCCTCTGGTTGGACAATCTACATACTGTGTTAGAAAAGCTTCCTGGACACACTGCACAAACACCACCCCATCCAAACTATTTGATCTAAAGAGTTTCCACTCAATATTTGGGAAGTTAAAGTCGCCCATGACTACTACCCTATGACTTCTGCACCTTTCCAAAATCAATGATAAGGCAGGAAGTAGAATGCGAATTGTACAATCTTGCAGCATGGAAGGAGGCCGCTGTGCCTGTGTTGGATCTTTGAGAGAGCTTTCCCATTAATTCCACACCACTGTTCTTTCCCCAGAACTCTGCAATTTTCTGCCTTTCACATACATATCAGATTCCCTTTTCAAAGTTACAATTGAATCCAATTCCGCTGCCATCTTTTCAGGCAATGTAACAATGCTCCACATCAAATAAATTCTCCCATCTCACCTCTAGCCAGGTGCTGCATGCTATGTATTGAAATTCAAATACACTACAGAGAGCACAATGCATTAACCCCTAGAGTGATAGAATATAGGTTTCCATCTGCTCCTCTCCACATAATGATTTGCTGACCTCAGCTCTACCACCAGCCGGATAAAGACTTGCATTTATTTAATATAATAAGAAATGGGAACATATCAAATCTGCTCTGCATAATTGATCCAATTGTGGCCCTAACTCCACTTCCCTGCCTGCACCCGCCCCTGAATCCTTGACTCCGTTGTCGAAAATCAGTCGAACTCAGCTTTAAATATATTCAATGCCTCAACCTCCACTGCGCTTGGTGGACGAGAATTCCAAAGACGAATGACCCGCTGACAGAGGGAATTCCTCCTTAATTCTGTCTTAAATGAGAGGACCCTGGTTTTTAAACTGCGACGCCCAGCTCAAGAATCCCCACAAGGGGTAACATCCTCTCAGCATTTACCCTGTCGAGCCTGCTCAGAATCCTATGTGTTTCAATAAGATCACCTCTCATTCTTCTGAACTCCAAATAAGCACAGGCCCAAACTGCTCAACTCTTCCCTCATAAGATTACATCCCAGGAATCAGCCCTGTGAACCTTCTCTGAGCTACATCAATGCAAGCACATCCCTCCATATTAAGGAGAGCAAAACAGTACACTGGCACCTTTGACAACCACAGGATACCTTGAAATGCAATCATTGTTGCAACAAAGGAAGCCTGACAGTAAATTTGTGCACAGCAAGCTCCCACAACAGCAGTGTGATAATGATTAGATTATCTCTTTGGTGGTGTTGATTGAGGGATAATTATTGACCAGGATGTTGGGAAGAACTCATCTGCTCGTCTTCAAAATAATGCGGTGGGAACTTTGGTGTTCATCTCAGAGGACAGAGATGGTCTTAGCTTAACATCTCATCCATAAAACAGCACCTCCCTTAGCACAGGCTAATTTCTGTGCTCAAGTCTTGGGGTGGGATTTCAACCTACAACCTTCTAGCCTAGAGGTGAGACTGCTACCTGCTGAGTCATGGTTTCCAAAGAAATGTGTTGATCAGCGTTTCTCATAGAAACCTATAAAATGAGCCACCAGCATATGAGGGGGGAATGCTCAACGAGACCTGAGTGTCCTTGTACACAAGTCGCTGAAAGTAAGCATGCAGGTGCAGCAGGAGGTGAAGAAGGCAAATAGTATGTTGGCCTTCATTGTGAGAGGATTCGAGTACAGGAGCAGGGATGTCTTGCTGCAATTATACAGGGCCTTGGTGAGGCTACACCTAGAATATTGTGTGCAGTTTTGGTCTCCTTATCTGAAAAAGGATGTTCTTGTTATAGAGGAAATGCATCAAAGGCATCGAAGGGAATGCATAGACTGCACGGTAGCACAGTGGTTAGCACTGTTACTTCACAATGCCAGGGACCCGGGTTCGATTCCACGCTTGGGTCACTGCTTACGCGTACAAATTTAAACTCCGATAAATGTGCAGAGTCTGCACGTTCTCCCCGTGTCTGCGTGGGTTTCCTCTGGGTGCTCCGGTTTCCTTCCACAAGACCCGAAAGACGTGCTTGTTAGGTGAATTGGACATTCTGAATTCTTCCTCTGTGTACCCGAACAGGCGCCGGAATGTGGCGTCTAGGGAATTTTCACAGTAACTTCATTGCAGCATTAATGTAAGCCTACTTGTGACAGTAAAAACAATTATTCTAAAGGTTTACCACACTGATTCCTGGGATGGCAGGATTGACGTATGAGGAGAAATGAGTCAGTTAGGATTGTAATCACTGGAGTTTGGGAAGAATGAGGGAGGATCTCATCGAAACCTATAAAATTCTAACAGAACTAGATGGGGTGGATGCAGGAATAAATGTTCCAGGCTGCAGAACCAGGGGTCATAGTCTAAGGATGTGGGGTAAACCATTTAGGACTGAGGTGAAGAGAAATCTCTTCAGCCAGAGAGTGGTGAGCCTGTGGAAGTCACTACCACAGAAAACAGTTGTGTCCAAAATATTTTTGCTGGTTTTACCGACCCACCCGCCACGTGTTTTTCGGCAGCGGTGGGAGGCCCACCAGCGGGATTTACGGACCCAGTGTTGTTGGGATTTTCCGTTGGCTGTGCCTCTTGTTGCTGGGAAACCCGTGCGCTGGCGTGCGACCGGAATATGCGGCCGGTGTGAACAGCCGATAGATTGCGCCCGGTATGTTTTCAAGAAGGAGGTGGATTTAGCTCTTGGGGCTAAAGGGGTCAAAGGGGGCAAAGCAGAAACAGGTTACCGAGTTGGATGATCAGCCGTGATCATAATGAATGGCGGCGCATTCTCGAAGGGATGGATGGCCTCCTCCTGTTACTATGTTTCTATGTTTCTCAGTGAGCAGATGAAGCACAGCGATGGTTACTGAGATCCATTTATAAAGCAACACTGCAAACGCCTGTGAGCAGGAACAGCTTTCTTGACGAGAAGAATATATGTTGTTTATGCCCAACACATCCTGGGGGAGGGAGGCAATGGGGAGACAGGAGAAGAGGCATTAAATATCAGATGGAAATTAAGATGTGCCCTGAACGTACAAACATTGGGACACATTATCGGGAAAATAATGATGTGGTTCCAAAATGAATTATGTGGTTTAGTTCCCTGGACACCGTTCCAATCTTCACCTCTCTCCCACCATCAGAAACCTCCTCAAAACATATCTCATTCAGCCATGTGCCACAAGCTTCCCCTCTATCACTTCTTCCAATTCTTCCTGGCCACCTGAATTCATTCACCACCCCTCACACCGCCATTCCTGGGAAGTGCCCCAGCATGACTCACTATGCTAAGTGGACGGTGTTGTGCTAACAAACCAATGAGAAAGCACCCCACCGCTCCCCTGCAGCCCCCCCCCCCCCCCCCCCCCCCCCCCCCCCCACACACACACACAATCCTGACCCGCAGTCATTGAAGGGTTAAACCCGCAAGAATAAGCCTTTCGTAGCATTGAAACGTTGTCTATTCTGACTTTTAAACTGTTGCGGACAGGGGAAGGAAACACTTAAGAGACCAGCTTGGGGAGGGGGGGTGGGGGGGATGTGTGTGGAGGGGAGGAGGGGTGGGGGGTGGGGAATGATATTTTCTGCCTGTTTGACATTCCTGCAAAACAAATGGCGAGAAACTTGAAAAGAAGCTTTTGAGAAATGAAAAGTAAATTATTCCTCAAGAGTGCAGAGCCATGTAGATATTGACCATTTTTCACCAGCAGACAAAAACATTTTCTACTGGATCAATTTAGTCCGCCTGAGTCTACTCCTTCTGCCTTATAATCCATCATATTTTACAATCTGCAATTTCCACCCGTCTCTCCATGTTAAGTAGCCCATGAATTGTCTTTCCTTTTTTTTTCCTCCTACAAAGAGAAAAGCCCTTTCTTCCTTATACAACAAGGGTGTTGCGACTCTGCCCTACCAGGTCAGAATCCATTAGATTCTCCGGTGAGGTAATCCACCCCTCCATGCCCCCATATTGGCAGCTACCTTAGCAGCTCATCTGTCAAGCGGATCCAGTAATCAATCACCAGGGCGATCAATATGCAGCATAGGCATTCATCATGAGTTTAAAAGGACCATTAGGATGCAGTTGTCAGTAAACTGGAACAGAAAGGAGGAGAGAAAGGAAGGCCAGCCTAATGGAGAATGTGTGGGTGGAGAGAGAAACAACTCTAGCGTTTCACAGATTTACCCGGCAGTGTGAAATCTCTTCTCGCAGTGAGCCATCTTTCACAACTTAAGAGTCTTGTAAAATTTTGGCCCCAAATGATTGGGTTGTCACGGTGATTTGTGTTCAAAGCTACCTGGGAAAATGGAAATGCAGAAGGTTAAAAATTGCAGCAAAGGTTGGGAGCACATTACGGAACGATGGGGAATAGTGCCTCTGCGGTGAATTTATTCTGCGTTTTGTTTATTTGTGACACACCTCGCCCTATCATAGCTGCTCAGACCAATGCACACGCAAAGGACAGACCCCTGGGTTCTGTAACTTTTATCTTCAGACCTGCACTATTGGGGGGAATTCTGTCGATAGTATTCAATTCGATATACTGAATTAACTGCCGTACACCATGCCCAATTATCCATTCCACTGATAGTTATGGAAGGGGGAACACAGCCGGACATGTAGGTTCATTGATGTTTACAGCACAGAATGAGGCCATTCGGCCCATCGTGTCCATGCCTGTCAACAAAGATCTGACTGCATTAATCCCATTTTCCAGCGCTCAGGCCAGAGCCCTGGAGGTTACGGCAGCAGAAGTGAATATCTGAATACTTCTTAAATGTTACAAACGTTTCTGACTCAACCACCCTTTCAGGCAGTGAGTTCCAGACTCCCAACACCCTCTCGGTGAAAATGTTTCTCCTCAACTCCCCTCTTAGTCTTCGTTCTTTTACCTTAAATCTATGTCCCCTGGTATTGCCCCTCTACTAATGGCCCCTGATAATCCTATACCCTCTGTCAGATCGCCTCTCAACCTTCGCTGCTCTGAGGAAAACAGCTTCAACCGATCCATTCTTTCCTCATACCTCAGACCCTCCAGCCCAGGCAACATCCTGGTAAATCTCCTCTGCACCCTCTCCAGTGCAATCACATCCTTCGTATATTGTGGTGACCAGAAATGCGCACAGTATTCCAGTTGTGGCCTAAGCAGGTTTTTATTCAGTTCCAGAATGACCTCCCCTGCTCTTGTATTCTATGCCTCGGCTAATAAAGGCAAGTATCCCATACGCTTACTTAACCACCTTATCTATCTGCCCTGCCACCTTGAGGGATCTGAAAGAATCATAGAATTTACAGTGCAGAAGGAGGCCATTCGGCCCATCAAGTCTACACCTGCCCTTTGAAAGAGCTCTCTGCTTGATTTATTTATTTAATAATTTAGAGTACTCAATCATATTTTTTCCATTTAAGGGGCAATTTAGCGTGGCCAATTCACCTACCCTGCACATCTTTGGTTATGGGGTGAAACCCAAGCAGACACGGGGAGAATGTGCAAACTCCACACAGACAGTGACCTCGAACCAGGGTCCTCAGCACCGTAGGCAGCAGTGCTAACCATTCGGCTACCATTCCACGCTAAGAGCGCTCTACTTAAACCCATACCTCCACCATATCCTTCTAACCCAGTAACTCCATCTAACCTTTGGAATGCACAGCGCAATTTACCATGGCCAATCCACCTATCCTGCACATCTTTGGACTGTGGGAGGAAACCCGAGCACCCGGAGGAAAGACACAGAGGGAGAAAGTCCAAACTCCATACAGACAGTCACTCCACACTGGAATTGAACCCTGGTGCAAACCACTGTGCCACCCTAATATCTGTGGATATGCACGCCACAGTCCCTTTGATCTTCAGTACTATCCAGCTCCTACCATTCACAGTGTCTTGTTCGCCCTTCCCAAGTTCATTACCTCACACTTTTCTGGGTTTAATACCATTTGGTACTGCACTACCCACCTGGCCAGTCCACTGATATCCTCCTGCGGTGTATGGCTATCACCCTCACGATTTACTACCTACCAATTTTCGTGTCATCTGCGAACTTCTTGACCATACCCCCTACATTTGAGTCAGAATCATTAATATACACCACAAGTAGCAAGGGCCTGAGTGCTGAGCTCTGTAGAAGCCCACAGGAAACAGATCCAGTGATTCGGTAATTAGCCATCAATTTAATATTGCCCCTTAGTTAAAGTGAATAACTTGAGATGTATACAAGTTCATGGGAATATTTTTCTAAACTTTATAAGTGGCCCTTGTAGCTTTACCTCAGTTCTCCCCTGTGATAATAAAGCATTGTTCCCTCTAATGGTTGCACTGAATTTCTTTGGCTCGTTAACATTGTCTTTTGGAAATTATCCATACAATTCATAGAATTCCTACAGTGCAGAAAGAGGCTATTCAGCCCATCGGGTCTGCACCGATCCTCCAAAATAGCACATCACCTGGGCCCACTCCCCCATCCTATCCCTTTAACCATTAACCCTACCTAACCTGAACATCTTGGACACTAAGGAGCAATTTAGCATGGCCAATCACCAAACTTACACATCTTTGGACTGTGGGGGGGAAACCGGAGCACCCGGAGGAAACCCACGCAGAAAAGGGGAGAACGTGCAAACTCCACACGGACAGTCACCCGAAGCCGGAATTGAACCCGGGTCCCTGGTGTTGTGAGGCAGGAGTGCTAACCACTGTGCCACTGAGCAGCCCTTGGACAATCAGTTTTTGGAATTGTCTCATTAGTTCAAGATGGGCCTCAAAACTATGTCAGAATTTACAGAGGGCAACCACCCTCACTAACAGTAACCCCCTCCCACCCCCACCAACCCCCTTCCCCCCCCCCCCCCCCCGCCCACCTCACCTTGTGCTCAAAAATCCTCAATTATATTTTAAGATCATCAAGATTGTCAAAGTTGATCCAACCAAACTCTTCACTGTTTGTGGCGAAGAGTTGAAATAATAGGAAACAGGTGTTCAGAAGTTAGGACTAAGAAAGGGAAATCACAAGGAGCCGATTCACTCAAGTGGTAATTGGGTGAAACAAGTCTTCAGGGAAGGAGTCTGAAGCGCAGAACATAAATAGATTCAAAACTTCCCCCCGGTTATCAGACTCCTAAACGACCCTCTTATGGACTGATGGACTTATGGGGCGAAATTCTCCCGAAACGGCGCGATGTCCGCCGACTGGCGCCCAAAACGGCGCCAATCTGACGGGCATCGGCCGCCCCAAGGGTGCGGAATGCTCCGCATCTTTGGGGGCCGAGCCCCAACATTGAGGGGCTAGGCCGACGCCGGAGGAATTTCCGTCCCGCCAGCTGGCGGAAACGGCCTTTGGTGCCCCGCCAGCTGGCGCGGAAATGACATCTCGAGGCGGCGCATGCGCGGGAGTGTCAGCGGCCGCTGACAGTTTCCCACGCATGCGTAGTGGAGGGAGTCTCTTCCGCCTCCGCCATGGTGGAGACCGTGGCGGAGGTGGAAGGGAAAGAGTGCCCCCACGGCACAGGCCCGCCCGCGGATCAGTGGGCCCCGATCGCGGGCCAGGCCACCGTGGGGGCACCCCCCGGGTCCAGATTACCCCGCGCCCCCCCCAGGACCCCGGAGCCCGCCCACGCCGCCTTGTCCCGCCGTTCAAAAGGTGGTTTGATCCACGCCGGCGGGACAGGCAATTTATCGGCGGGACTTCGGCCCATCCGGGCCAGAGAATCCAGCGGGGGGGGGGGGGGGGGGGGGGGGGGGGGGCCGCCAACCGGCGCGGCCCGATTCCCACCCCCGCCGAATATCCGGTGCCGGAGACTTCGGCAACCGGCGGGAGCGGGATTCACGGCAGCCCCCGGCGATTCTCCAACCCGGCGGGGGGTCGGAGAATGACGCCCATGGACTTTTTTGATCTGATCTCTTCGCACATCTTCATCCGATGCCTGAGTCTATGTATTTACATTGTGTATTATATGTTTGCCCTGTTATGTATTTTCTTTTCATGTATGGAATGACCTGTTTGAGCTACATGCAGAACAATACTTTTCACTGTACCTCGGTACACGCGACAATAAACCAATCCAATCCAATCCAATCCAACACATTGAAATGTGTGTTTGGAGATCAGTCAAAAAGGATGAGCCCATCAGGTTAATTTCCCATTTCCATGTTTCTATAGCTTTATGTCCCTTACGTTCTCAGTTTCATTCCTACCACAACCTCATAATTATGTGATATGGTTGGTGAAATACATAAAATGAACCTTGTGCTATGTTGACAGGGGTATGGTTGAGCGACGGTTTTCTAGTTTTTATATTTTTTATTGTTAAATCGCAATTCATGACAATATTTGCAGCTCTTTTACTCTGTCTCTGGCACCTCATTGCGTCCTCAGGGACAAATTGTCAGAGGGGCATAGATACATAGAACATAGAACATTACAGCGCAGTACAGGCCCTTCGGCCCTCGATGTTGCTCCGACCTAAACCACTCTAAAGCCCATTTACACTATTCCCTTATCGTCCATATGTCTATCCAATGACCATTTGAATACCCTTAGTGTTGGCGAGTCAACTACTGTTGCAGGCAGGGCATTCCACGCCCTTACTACTCTCGGAGTAAAGAGCCTACCTCTGACATCTGTCCTATATCTATCTCCCCTCAATTTAAAGCTATGTCCCCTCGTGCTAGACATCACCATCCAAGGAAAAAGGCTCTCACTGTCCACCCTATCCAATCCTCTGATCATCTTGTATGCCTCAATTAAGTCACCTCTTAACCTTCTTCTCTCTAACGAAAACAGCCTCAAGTCCCTCAGCCTTTCCTCATAAGATCTTCCCTCCATACCAGGCAACATTCTGGTAAATCTCCTCTGCACCCTTTCCAATGCTTCCACATCCTTCCTATAATGCGGTGACCAGAATTGCACGCAATACTCCAAATGCGACCGCACCAGAGTTTTGTACAGCTGCAACATGTCCTCATGGCTCCGAAACTCAATCCCTCTACCAATAAAAGCTAACACACCGTACGCCTTCTTAACAACCCTCTCAACCTGAGTGGCAACTTTGAGGGATCTATGTACATGGACACCGAGATCTCTCTGCTCATCCACACTGCCAAGAATCTTACCATTAGCCCAGTACTCTGTCTTCCTGTTATTCCTTCCAAAATGATCACCTCACACGTTTCTGCATTAAACTCCATTTGCCACCTCTCAGCCCAGTGCTGCAGCTTATCTATGTCCTTCTGTAACTTGTAACATCCTTCCGCACTGTCCACAACTCCACCGACTTTAGTGTCATCTGCAAATTTACTCACCCATCCTTCTACGCCCTCCTCCAGGTCATTTACAGGAATAGGTCATTCAGCCCATTGAGCCTGCCCCACCATTGAATCAGATTAAGGCTGACCATCTACCTCAACATCTCTTTCCCACACTATCTCCAGGTCCCTTGATGTCATTGTCTCCAGCAATTTATCGATTTTGGTTTTGAACATGCTCAATGATTGAGCTTCCGCAGTAATCTGGGGTAGAGAATTCCAAAGATCCACTGCCCTCTGAGTGGAGGAATTCCTCACCATCTCAGTCCTAAATGGCCTATTGCTTATCCTGAAATCATGTTCGCTGGATTTAGATGCACCTGCCAGGTGAGACCTTCTGGTCACACCGGTGGAATCTTCAATGCCCAACAGTAGCACTAAGGTTTGGTGGCCTACAAACAACTCTCACCAACGTTTGGTGCTGCTTGTTGTTTCTTAGCTCCACCCAACCTGATTCTACATCTTGATCTTTCAATCTAAAACCCTCTCATCCCAATGTATTGATCCCATGCCTTATTAAGACTGCTATCCCACCTCCTTTTCGTTTTCCCCTTCTCCCCTTAATGTCAAACATCCTTGGATAATCAGTTCCCAACCTTGGTCACCCTGTAGCCACACCTCCGTAATGACAATTAATTCACACCCGTTTACCTCAATTTCCATGTTCAAACCATCAACCATTTTGCGAATGCTACGTGCATTAAGACAGAGTGACTTGACTTCTGCTTTTTTAACATTATCCTCTATTCTGTTCCTATTTGATGCTTGCCTATACTTTTCCTATCTTCTATTTTTGCTTTCTACTTTTCTACTTCCTTTTACTAGTATTTCTTCCTTCTCAGGTTGCCATCCCACTGCCAATCTAGTTTAAACCCTCCACAACGACATTGGCGAATCTCCCTGTGATAATGTGGACCCCAACCTCGGGCAGTGCCCTCTCCCCCAGAAGAATTCCCTGCAGCCGATCTGTGACATCCTTGACCCTGGCACCAGGGAGGCAACATGCCATCCTGGAGTCATGTCCACAGCACAGAAATACCTGTCTGTTCCTTCAGTTAACAAATCCTCGATCATTGAATGCTCTTCCCCTCTTCTTCCTTCCCTCCTGGACAGCTGAGCCTGTGGTGTCATGGTCATGGCTCTGACTGCACTCCTCCGAGGAATCAATGCCCCCGCCAGTATCCAAAACAGAAAACCCATTAGCAAATGGGGCCTCAGGGAATTCCTGCAATACCTGCCTAGTTCACCTGGCTTGGGTAGCGGTCTCCCCATTCACGTTCTGACCCCATGCTCCTAGCCTGCGGTGTGACCACCTCTCTTAGGGTGCCATCCACGTAGCCGCGCAGGCGCACCACGGTGACGCCAGATGCTTTTTGAGCTCCAAAACTCTGAATCCCTATTCATTCAGCACATTTCTCATCCTTGTGTCCATTTATTTCTTTTCTGGGTGTGGGTGACATTGAGTAGCTGGAGATGACCGTCGAACACTGATGAGCAGGAAAGATGGCGGCCGGCCTCTTGGTCTGACGGTGGTGTTTTTGTTACCGCTATTGGGAGCACTGGGGTGGTGGGGGGGGGTCTCACTTATTCTGCTAAAGCTGGGATTGCCATCATGACTGGTGTTGTGAGGTAAATGGAACTTTTGTTCTTTGTCAAAATGGGCAACAGGAAAGCAGATTGGGAATGGGAAGGACAGCAATTAACAATTGAGCTTGAGGTGAGGTGCACAGCTGGAGATTAACTAGCATCAGTAACTTGTTAATATTCAAAGGGTTAACTCTTGGATCTTTGTCTCTCTCTCTAGAGTATGCATCCTCTTAAATAACTAGCTCATGTAACAACCAGCAGTGCCACCTGTTAGACAGAGCCTGGTATGTACATTATTCAGTAGTTTGCCCATAGAGACCTCTTCAGCTTCTGGGAGATTATTTATGAGGAAGTTACCTTGGAGGCGCAGATCAGGTGTTGAGTAATCTGACACTATGGCACAGGGCCGCAATGCTTGCTCTGCCTCTCTAGCATCCTCAGGAGCCCTTGCCCCATACAATTCCCCACATTGCTCCCCGTCCCCACATCACTCTGTCGCCATCCCATCGCTACATCACTCCCCTGGTTCCCCTCCCTCAGATCACTCCTCCTCCCAATCACTCCCCCTCGCCCACCACTTCACACCCTCCTCGTGAAATCGCTCCCCTTCCCTCATATCCTTCCCTCTTCGCATTGTTTGCCCTCTTTCAACATCGCTCACCCAAGGTCTGTTTCATTCTCTAGATCCCATGTAGCTGCAACAGAAATTGCAATCCCAGTGCAGCTCCCAAAAGACCATAAGATATAGGAGCCGAATTAGGCCACTTGGCCCATCGAGTCTGCTCCACTATTCATAGAATCATAGAATTTACAGTGCAGAAGGAGGCCATTCGGCCCATCGATTCTGCACCGGCCCTTGGAAAGAGCACCCTACTTAAGATATTTTTCTCATCACCATTCTCCTGCCTTCTCCCCATAACCCCTGATCCCTTTATTAGTCAAGAACCTATCTATCTCTGTCTCTGTGGAAGATCGTAGTCGTCAAACTGCCAAGACCTATTCTTAAATGGGAGAACTCTCATTTTTTTAAAGATGTGCCCCCTAGCTCCAGATGTCCCCATGAGAGGAAACATCTTCCCAGCAACTCCCCTATCGAGAGCCCCCTCAGAATCTTAAGTGTTTCAATAAGATCACCTCTCATTCTTCTAAACTCCAACGAGTACAGGCCCAATCCGCTCAACCTTTCCTCATAAAACAACCCCTTCATCCCAGGAATCAGCCAGCAAAACCTCTCTGAACTTTTTGCAACGCAACAACATTCCGCCTTAAGTAAGGAGATCAAAACTGCACACGGTACCCTGGGTGTGATCTCGCCAGTGCCCAGTGCAGTCTGCAGCAAGACTGCGTTTATGCTCCATCCCTCCCCTTGCAATAAAAGCCAACATTCCATTTGCCTCCCAAATTATTTTCTGTACCGGCATGTTAACCTTTCATGATTTATGTACAAGGACATCCGGGTCCCCCAGTAATGCAGCAGTCTGGGTTATCTAAGGTAAATGCAAATTACTGCAGATGCTGGAATCTGAAATAAAAACAAAAAATGCTGGACAATCTCAGGAGGTCTGACAGCATTTGTGCGGAGAGAACGGAGCCAACGTTTCTAGTCCGGATGACTCTTTGTCATCGCTGCATTCTCTCTCCATTTAACTATTATCCTACCTTTCTATTCTTCCTGTAGAAGTAGACAACCTCACATTTTCCAGTGTTTTGCCGTGGTAGAGAGGTTTGGCCGTTCTGTTGATCCTGAGAGCAATGCCGTCGGTAGCAGGGTCACCCATGACAGTAAGGTCAGAGGGGAGGAACCAGGCAAAGAGACCTGAAGAACGGGCGAAGGGCAGCTGAAAGAAGATGGTGGTTGTTACACCTGCCTTTGGAGAGGAAAGGCGAGGATCAGCCCAGAACGCCTGGAATCGGGTTTCCCATCTCATCAACCGACTCGCGGAGCTCCCTGTCAGCGTCAACAAGCACCGCATCACCCATCGTCTACTTGCTAAGAATCAGCAGGCTAACGCTTGTGCCACCACCCTTGATTTATTTTTATTATTCATTTACAGGATGTGGGCTTCGCTGGTTAGACCAGCATTTATTGCCCATCCCTAGTTGCCCTTCAGAAGGTGGTGGTGAGTTGCCTTCTTGAACCGCTGCAGTCCTTGAGTGTAGGCACACCCACTCTGCTGTTAGGGAGGAAGTTCCAGGATTTTGTCCCAACGACAACGAAGGAATGGCGATATATTTCAAAGTCAGGGTGGCGAGTGACTTGGAGGGGAACCGTCAAGTGGTGGGGTTCTTTCAGGAATCATTGGAAGCAGGAAGGGTCTCAGAGGACTGGGAAGTGGCTAATGTAACACCGCTATTTAAGTAGGAAGGGAGGCAGAAGACGGGAAATTATAGGCCGGTTAGCCTGACTTCGGTCATTGGTAAGATTTTAGAGTCCATTATTAAAGATGAGATTGCGGAGTACTTGGAAGTGCATGATAAAATAGGACTGAGTCATCACGGCTTCGTCAAGGGGAGGTAATGCCTGACAAATCTGTTGGAGTTCTTTGAGGAGGTAACAAGGAAGTTAGACAAAGGAGAACCAATGGACATGATTTATTTAGAGTTCCAGAAGGCCTTTGACAAGGTGCTGCATAAGGGATTGTTAAATAAGTTAAGAGCCCATGGTGTTAAGGGTAAGATCCTGGCATGGATAGAGGATTGGCTGATTGGCAGAAGGCAGAGAGTGGGGATAAAGGGATCTTTTTCAGGGTGTGGTGTGGTGTGCCTCATGGGTCTGAGCTAGGACCACAACCTTTCACAATATACATTAACGATCTGGGAGAAGGAACTGAAGGCACTGTTGCTAAGTTTGCAGATGATACAAAGATCTGTAGAGGGTCAGGTATTATTGAGGAAGCAGGCGGGCTGCAGAAGGATTTGGACAGGTTAGGAGAGTGGGTAAATAAGTGGCAGATGGAATACAATGTGGAAACGTGTGAGGTTATGCACTTTGGAAGGAGGAATTTAGACATAGACTATTTTCTAAATGGGGAAATGCTTAGGAAATAAGAAACACAAAGAAACTTGGGAGTCCTTATTCACGATTCTCTTGCAGGTTCTTAATATGCAGGTTCAATCGGCAGTTAGGAAGGCAAATGCAATCTTAGCATTCATGTCAAGAGGGCCAGAATTCATAACCAGGGGTGTACTTCTGAGGCTGTATAAGGCTCTGGTCAGACCCCATTTGGAGTATTGTGAGCAGTTTTGGGCCCTGTATCTAAGGAAAGAATTGTTGGCCTTGGAAAGAGTCCAGAGGAGGTTCACAAGAATGATCCCTGGAATGAACAGCTTGTCACATGAGGAACGGTTGAAGATTCTGGGTCTGTACTCATTGGAGTTTAGAAGGATGAGGAGGGGTCTTACTGAAACTTACAGGATTCTGCGAGGCCTGGATAGAGTGGACGTGGAGAGGATGTTTCCACTTGTAGGAAAAACTAGAACCAGAGGACACAATCTCAGACTAAAGGAACGACCCTTTAAAACAGAGATGAGGAGGAATTTCTTCAGCCAGAGGGTGGTGAATCTGTGAAACTCTTTGCCTCAGAAGGCTATGGAGGCCAAATCACTGAGTGTCTTTAAGACAGAGATAGATATGTTCTTGGTTAATAAGGGGATCAGGGGTATTTGGAGAGAGGGCAGGAGAATGAGAATGAGAAAAATATCAGCCATGATTGAATGGTGGAGCAGACTCGATGGGCCGAGTGGCCTAATTCTGCTCCTATGTCTTATGGTCTTATGGTATCCAGTCGGCAGTTAGGAAGGCAAATGCAATCCCAGGTATCTGATGCTCTTGTTCTTCCAAATGGTAGTGGGCATGGGTTTGGAAGGTGCTGTCTAAGGAGCCTTGGTGAACTACTGCAGTGCATCTTGTAGATGGTACGCACGGCTGCCACTGTTTGTTGGTGGTGGAGGGTTTCAATGTTTGTGGAAGGGGAAACAATTAAACGGGCTGCTTTGTCTTGGATAGTGTTGAACTTCTTTTTTTTTTTAAATATGTTTATTAAGAATTTTTAACAAAATTTTCACCCATACAAAACAACCCCCCCCCCCCCCCCCCCCCCACCCCATAACACAAAAGAAAGAAAGCTCGCATAGCAAGACATGAACATGGTAAGTCAATATGATACAGAACTTTGTACATTAGAATCCTCCCGTACATATCAGTTTCCCGGATCATTCATGTATTTTCTTGCTCAAATGCCCCCCAGAAAGGCCCCCCCCCCCCCCTCCCTCCTCCCCTCCCCCCCCCCCCCCCCCCAAGAAAGATGTCCCCCCCCTCCCCCCCTCCTCCCATCCTGGGTTGCGGCTGCTGCTGTCCGACCTTCCTCTAACGCTCCGCGAGATAGTCTAGGAACGGTTGCCACCGTCTGTAGAAACCCTGCGCAGACCCCCTCAAGGCAAACTTTATCCCCTCCAACTTGATAAACCCTGCCATATCATTTAGTCAGGCCTCCACGCTGGGGGGCTTCGCCTCCTTCCACATTAACAAGATCCTTCGCCGGGCTACTAGGGACGCAAAGGCCAGAATGCCCGCCTCTTTCGCCTCCTGCACTCCCGGCTCGTCCACTACTCCAAATAGTGCTAGCCCCCAGCTTGGCTTGACCCGGACTTTCACCACCTTAGATACTGTTCCCGCAACTCCCCTCCAGAACCCCTCCAATGCCGGGCATGAACAAAACATATGGACATGGTTCGCCGGACTTCCTGAGCACCTCCCACATCTGCCCTCCACCCCAAGGAACCTGCTCAGCCTCGCCCCCGTCATATGTGCTCTGTGAACTACCTTAAACTGCATCAGGCTAAGCCTGGCACACGAGGAAGAGGAATTAACCCTACTTAGGGCATCAGCCCACAGCCCCTCCTCAATCTCCTCCCCCAGCTCCTCTTCCCATTTACCTTTCAGCTCCTCTACCAAAGCCTGCCCCTCTTCTTTCATCTCCTGGTATATCGCCGACAACTTGCCCTTCCCGACCCATACGCCCAAAATCACCCTGTCTTGAATCCCCTGTGCCGGGAGCAGCGGAAATTCCCTCACCTGCCACCTCACAAAAGCCCTCACTTGCATATACCTGAAAGCATTTCCCGGGGGTAGTCCAAATTTCTCCTCCAGCGCCCCTAAGCTCGCAAAGGTCCCGTCGATGAACAGGTCCTCCATTCTTCTAATCCCTGCCCGATGCCAGCTCTGAAACCCCCCGTCCATCCTTCCTGGGACAAACCGATGGTTAGCCCTGATCAGGGACCACACCGAGGCTCCCATCGCTCCCCTATGTCGTCTCCAATGCCCCCAGGTCTTTAACGTTGCCGCCACCACTGGGCTCATGGTGTACCTTGTTGGCGAGAGCGGCAGCGGTGCTGTCACCAGCGCCCCCAGGCTCGTTCCTTTGCAGGACGCCATCTCCAACCTCTTCCACGCCGCCCCCTCTCCCTCCATCACCCACTTACGGCCCAGTAGTAGCCACCCAGATTCTGCAACGCCAACCCTCCTCTATCTCTGCAACGCTCCAGGAACCCCCTCCTTACCCTCGGGGTCTTGCTCGCCCACACAAATCCCATAATGCTCCTGCTTACCCTCTTAAAGAAGGCCTTGGTAATCACAATTAGGAGGCATTGGAATACAAAAAGAAACCTCGGGAGAACCACCATTTTAATCGACTGTACACTGCCCGCCAACGAGAGTGGCAACCTGTCCCACCTTTTAAAGTCCTCCTCCATCTGTTCCACCAGCTGCGTCAAATTAAGTTTGTGCAGTGCCCCCCAGCTCCTAGCTACCTAAATCCCCAAGTATCGAAAGCTCCTTTCCACCCTCCTCAACGGTAGGTCATCTATCCCTCTTCCCTGATCCCCCGGCTGCAGCACAAAGAGCTCACTCTTTCCCACGTTGAGCTTACAACCCAAGAAGTCTCCAAACTCCCTTAGGATCTGCATGACCTCAACCATCCCCTCCACTGGATCCGCCACATACAGCAACACTCGATGTTCCTCTCCCCCTCGGACCACCCCATTCCATTTCCCCGACTCCCTTAACGCCATGGCCATAGGTTCAATTGCTAAAACAGCAGAGGGGACAGGGGGCACCCCTGCCTCGTCTAAATTCCTCCTTCCAAAGTGCATAACCTCACACGTTTCCGCATTGTATTTCATCTGCCACTTATTTACCCACTCTCCTAACCTGTCCAAATCCTTCTGCAGCCCACCTGCTTCCTCAATAATACCTGACCCTCTACAGATCTTTGTATCATCTGCAAACTTAGCAACAGTGCCTTCAGTTCCTTCTCCCAGATCATTAATGTATATTGTGAAAGGTTGTGGTCCTAGCTCAGACCCATGAGGCACACCCTGAAAAAGATCCCTTTATCCCCACTCTCTGCCTTCTGCCAATCAGCCAATCCTCTAGCCATGCCAGGATCTTACCCTTAACACCATGGGCTCCTAACTTATTTAACAATCCCTTATGCAGCACCTTTTCAAAGGCCTTCTGGAACTCTAAATAAATCATGTCCATTGGTTCTCCTTTGTTAAACTTCTTTGTTTCCTCCTCAAAGAGCTCTAACAGATTTGTCAGGCATTACCTCCCCTTGACGAAGCCGTGCTGACTCAGTCCTATTTTATCATGCACTTCCAAGTACTCCGCGATCTCATCTTTAATAATGGACTCTAAAATCTGACCAATGACCGAAGTCAGGCTAACCGGCCTATAATTTCCCGTCTTCTGCCTCCCTTCCTTCTTAAATAGCGGTGTTACATTAGCCACTTCCCAGTCCTCTGAGACCCTTCCTGCCTCCAGTGATTCCTGAAAGAACCCCACCACTTGACGGTTCCCATCCAAGTCACTCACCACCCTGACTTTGAAATATATCGCCATTCCTTTGCTGTCGTTGGGACAAAATCCTGGAACTCCCTCCCTAACAGCAGAGTGGGTGTGCCTACACTCAAGGACTGCAGCGGTTCAAGAAGGCAACTCACCACCACCTTCTGAAGGGCAACTAGGGATGGGCAATAAATGCTAGCCTAACCAGCGACGCCCACATCCTGTAAATGAATAATAAAAATAAATCAAGGGTTGTGGCACAAGCGTTAGCCTGCTGATTCTTAGCAAGTAGACGATGGGTGATGCGGTGCTTGTTGACGCTGACAGGGAGCTCCACGAGTCGGTTGATGAGATGGGAAACCCGATTCCAGGCGTTCTGGGCTGATCCTCGCCTTTCCTCTCCAAAGGCAGGTGTAACAACCACCATCTTCTTTCAGCTGCCCTTCGCCCGTTCTTCAGTTCTCTTTGCCTGGTTCCTCCCCTCTGACCTTACTGTCATGGGTGACCCTGCTACCGACGGCATTGCTCTCAGGATCAACAGAACGGCCAAACCTCTCTACCACGGCAAAACACTGGAAAATGTGAGGTTGTCTACTTCTACAGGAAGAATAGAAAGGTAGGATAATAGTTAAATGGAGAGAGAATGCAGCGATGACAAAGAGTCATCCGGACTAGAAACGTTGGCTCCGTTCCCTCCGCACAAATGCTGTCAGACCTCCTGAGATTGTCCAGCATTTTTTGCTTTTGTTTCAGATTCCAGCATCCGCAGTAATTTGCATTTACCTTAGATAACCCAGACTGCTGCATTACTGGGGGACCCGGATGTCCTTGTACATAAATCATGAAAGGTTAACATGCCGGTACAGAAAATAATTTGGGAGGCAAATGGAATGTTGGCTTTTATTGCAAGGGGAGGGATGGAGCATAAACGCAGTCTTGCTGCAGACTGCACTGGGCACTGGCGAGATCACACCCAGGGTACCGTGTGCAGTTTTGATCTCCTTACTTAAGGCGGAATGTTGTTGCGTTGCAAGCAGTTCAGAGAGGTTTTGCTGGCTGATTCCTGGGATGAAGGGGTTGTTTTATGAGGAAAGGTTGAGTGGATTGGGCCTGTACTCGTTGGAGTTTAGAAGAATGAGAGGTGATCTTATTGAAACACTTAAGATTCTGAGGGGGCTCTCGATAGGGGAGTTGCTGGGAAGATGTTTTCTCTCATGGGGACATCTGCAAAAGGCTGCGTAGTGGCCAAGCTTGCCACACTGTAGACACCGGCGTCCTTTTGCCGGACATTGCTGCTTTAAATGGGCGGAGCTACAATTCGGACACGTCATGACGCCGACGTCAGCGCGTTCCGTGCGCCATCGCTCAAGCGCAGTGCGGTCGGTTGACGTATGCACCTGTGCAGTCAGGTTGTCGGGCTCGTCGTCCACTCGGCCGTGGCGCGCATGCGCAGGGACCCGGGAAAAGCGTGTGAAACGGCCACTCTCCTCGATGCTCAGGCCCTGCATTTGTGCAATGGCCTGCACCCGTTCCGCCTCGTGGGAGGCCAGCTTTGCAGTTTCTGCCGCTCTGATGTGGGAGTAACAATTCTTAACATGCTCATGGACAACGCACGTCTCGATAGCGACAGAGAGTGTCAACTGTTTGACTTTCAAGAGCTGCTGCCGAAGGGAATCTGAGTGGACCCCTAAAATGATCTGATCCCGAATCATGGAATCAGCAGTCGAGTCATAGTTACATGACTGCGCTAGGATGTGGAGATAGGTCACGAAGGACTGAAAAGGTTCATCCTTACCCTGAAGCCTCTGCTGGAAAACGTACCGTTCAAAGCTCTCATTCACCTCAATGTTGCAGTGGATGTCAAACTTCAACAGGACTGTTTTGAATTTTGTTTTGTCTTCGCCGTCAATGAACGTAAGGGAGCTGTAGATGTGGATGGCGTGGTCCCCCACGGTGGAGAGAAATAGCGCGATCTTCCTGGCATCCGATGCTGCTTCGAGGTCGGAGGCCTCGATGTACAAGAGGAACTTTTGCTTGAAGATTTTCCAATTGGCGCCGAGGTTTCCGGAGATGCGGAGCTGCGGAGGAGGCTGGACGTTTTCCATTTCACTGGATGGCTGCTTGCTGGTCAATGCTGATTCACTCGAGGTAGGTCCGTCAAGATCAGTATCACTCCGGTACCATGATGTGTTAGGCAGGTAGGTTTGATGTGGACTGCACTCGATGCAGGGAAGCTAGAAACAGACGTCTAACACTGGACAAGATCCAACACTGTTTTATTCAACGATAGAACTGATATACATATTCAGCTGTGGGTCGACACTATACTGACCTGACTGGAGACCTTTTAGTAGCCTGACCAGACTTACTAGCTACCGCATGGTGTTTGCACTTGCTTGCTCGTGGACTCTGATTGTCTCAGTGGCTGGGTCCCGAGAGAGCGGGAAAGCTAGTGCCCTCTGGCTTTATAGTGGTAGTGTCCTGTCTGGTGATTGGCTGCACTGTGTTGTGTGCTTACTGGTCATCCTGTGTGTCAATCACTGCCTGTCTGCATCTCATTATATACATGAGTGGATATTATGACAGTGCCGACCATTTATCCTAATCTAAGATTAACCTAACCTACACCCCTTCAATTTACTGCTGTCCATGTGCCTGTCTAAGAGTCGCTTAATTGTTCCTAATGACTCTGACTCCACCGCCTCTGCTAGCAGTGCATTCCACACACCCACCACTCTCTGTGTAAAGAACCTACCTCTGACATCTTCCCTATACCTTCCTCCAATCACCTTAAAATTATGTCCTCTCCTGACAGCCATTTCCACCCTGGGGAAAAGTCTCTGACTATCCACTCTATCCATGCCTCTCATCACCTTGTATACCTCTATCAAGTCACCTCTCTGCCTTCTTTGCTCTAGTGAGAAAAGCCCAAGCTCCCTCAACCTTTCTTCATAAGACATGTCCTCCAGTCCAGGCAGCATCCTGGTAAATCTCCTCTGTACCTTCTCCAAAGCATCCACATCCTTCCGATAATGAGGCGACCAGAACTGGACACAATATTCCAAGTGTAATCTAACTAGAGTTTTATAAAGCTGCAGCAAAACCTCACGGCTCTTAGACTCAATCCCCCTACTAATGAAAGCCAACACACCATACTCCTTCTTAACAACCCTATCAACCTGGGTGGCAACTTTGAGGGATCTATGTACGTGGACCCCAAGGTCCCTCTGTTCCTCCACACTTCCAAGAATCCTGCCTTTAACCCTGTATTCAACATTCAAATTTGATCTTCCAAAATTAATCACTTCACATTTATCAAGGTTGAACTCCAAAGTTGATAGGGATATAAATTTAATTGTTAATTTACAAGCCGGAGAGTAACATCTGTTTGTGCAAAGAGCCAGGCAGAAATTCAAGTGGCAGTGGCGTCATCTCCGTTAGGATAGAGTCACTCAGGGCAGCACGGTGGCGCAGTGGTTAGCACTGCAGTCTCACGGCGCCGAGGTCCCATGTTCGATTCCGGCTCTGGGTCACTGTCTGTGTGGAGTTTGCACATTCTCCCCGTGTTTGCGTGGGTTTCGCCCCCACAACACAAAGATGTGCAGGGTAAGTGGATTGAACACGTTAAATTGCCCTTAATTGGAAAAAATGAATTGGGTACTCTGAATTTATATTTTAAAAAAGGATAGAGTCGCTCTATTGCCATGGACCATTCAAAGGACTTCAAAACAAACTTATTGGAATTAGCACAGCAGAGAAGTCCTCAGCTCTTAGAAAATGTGTTCACATTGCCTTCAAAATTTGTTAAATGTCAATGCTGTTAATCACACTTGTTTCATCAAAGGTGGAAGGCTAAATTGTCAATGCTGATTTCCAAATGTTTAGCCAACAAATAAAGAGGCCAGTTCTGCTCAATTTTAACTGCTTGCAATGAAACAAAGAGACAAATTCTAGGACCCGAGTTCCTTTTGATAATTTTTCTCATCACTCTCATTGTAGTATTTTGTGACCCATTGCAACCCACACTGTAAATCTCTCAGTTATAACACTGTAATATACCCCACTCGCATTATCACACTTCTCTTAAATTTATTCTTGGGTAGTGAGTGTCCCTAACAAGGTAAGTTTTCATTGTCTCCCTCCTCCCCTTCCCCCATTGACCATCAGTGGGTGGTGGTGAGCTGCCTTTTTGAACTGTGGCAGTCCATGTGGTGTAGGTACACCCACAGTGCTGATAGGAAGGGAGTTCTAGGATTTTGGCCCAGTGACAGTGAAAGAACAAAAATATATTTCCAAGTCAGGGTGATGTGTGGCTTGGATGGGGATTTGCAGGTGATGGTGTTCACATGCATCTGTCGCCCTTATCCTTGTGGGGTGGTAGAAATTCCGGATTTGGGAGCTGCTGTTGAAGGAGCCTTGGAGAGTTGATACTGTGCATCATATAGAAGGTGCACAGAGGGAGTGAATGTTTAAGGTGGTGGAAGTTGCTCCAATCAAGCGGGGCTGCTTCAATTTACATGGTATTGAAGGTGTAGGAATCATGGCCAATCCACTTAACCTGCACGTCTTTGGACTGTGGGAGGAAACCGGAGCATCCGGAGGAAACAGGAAATAGGAATAACAGCAAAAGGGATTATTATTTAAATGATAAAATATTAAAACATGCTGCTGTGCAGACGTGGGTGTGCTAGTTCATGAGTCGCAAAAAGTTGGTTTTCAGGTGCAACAGGTGATTAAGAAGGCAAATGGAATTTTGTCCTTCATTGCTAGAGGGATGGAGTTTAAGACTAGGGAGGTTATGCTGCAATTGTATAAGGTGTTAGTGAGGCCACACCTGGAGTATTGCGTTCAGTTTTGGTCTCCTTACTTGAGAAAGGACCTACTGGCGCTGGAGGGTGTGCAGAGGAGATTCACTAGGTTAATCCCAGAGCTGAAGGGGTTGGATTATGAGGAGAGGTTGAGCAGGCTGGGACTGTACTTGTTGGAATTTAGAAGGATGAGGGGGGATCTTATAGAAACATATAAAATTATGAAGGGAATAGATAGGATAGATGCGGGCAGGTTGTTTCCTCTGGCGGGTGAAAGCAGAACTAGGGGGCATAGCCTCAAAATAAGGGGAAGTAGATTTAGGACTGAGTTTAGGAGGAACTTCTTCACCCAAAGGGTTGTGAATCTATGGAATTCCCTGCCCAGTGAAGCAGTAGAGGCTCCTTCATTAAATGTTTTTAAGATAAAGATAGATAGTTTTTTGAAGAATAAAGGGATTAAGGGTTATGGTGTTCGGGCCGGAAAGTGGAACTGAGTCCACAAAAGATCAGCCATGATCTCATTGAATATAGAACATAGAACATTACAGCGCAGTACAGGCCCTTCGGCCCTCGATGTTGAATGGTGGAGCAGGCTCGAGGGGCCAGATGGCCTGCTCCTGCTCCTAGTTCCTATGTTCTTATTGAGCTTCTTGAGTGTTATTGGGAGTTGCACTGATCCAGGCAAGTGCGGATTATCCCATCAGACTCATGATTTGTGCCTTGTCGATGGTAGATTGGCTTTTGGGAGTCAGATGGTGGGTCACACATCATAGAATTCCCAGCCTCTGACCTGATCTTGCAGCCAGGGTTTTCCAATTCGTCCGCAGCGAGTTTTCCTGTGGCGAAGGCCTATGGCCGTCGATGCAATTGTTCGGTTCCACCAGGGTCTATGGTCTTTTGTATGGCTTGCCTGCCATGCAGCTGGGGGCTCTGCCGCAGGGGTCGTCAGTCCGGAAATCCCACTCAGTATTTATCTGACTCTGTTATAATGCCCTCTGGTACACCTCATTTTCATAATAATGTTCTTATCTATAGCACTCGTTTTTGTTACCCTTCTCTGAATATGAACCTCTTCGTTATAATAAGAAATAACAGAACACATATCTAAACTCTTTGACAGTTTGCTGTTTATGACAAACTCTGATTCCTGTTTTCCCCATCTGTGTGTTGTGTCTATTGGATTTTAATTTCTCTTCCATTTCAGACAGGGAAATCTGAGTCAATATTTTTACTTTGTAGTTTTTAATTAAGCTAATGGAAAAAAGATTAGACTGAAGAAACAAAATGAAAGGAATGATTTCTTGTCTTTAGGTGAGCAACATGAGTCTATTTACACTGTAGATACTATCGCAGATTCTTAACTGCAGCTTATGGCCCAGCCAGACACAAATAACTGTTTCCATTACTTGATGTCTACGTGGCTTGGATTGATGGGCAAGAAATTGGGCTCAATTGTGCCCATTTCTGGGCGTTATCAGTGTCATAGATTATCATAGAATTACAGTGCAGAAGGAGGCCATTCGGCCCATCGAGTCTGCACCAGCTCTTGGAAAGAGCACCCTACCCAATGTCAACACCTCCACCCTATCCCCACAACCCAGTAACCCCACCCAAAACTAAGGGCAATTTTGGACACTAAGGGCAATTTATCATGGCCAATCCACCTAATCTGCACATCTTTGGACTGTTCGAGGAAACCGGAGCACCCGGAGGAAACCCACGCACACACGGGGAGGATGTACAGACTCCGCACAGACAGAGACCCAAGCCGGAATCGAACCTGGGACCCTGGAGCTGTGAAGCAATTGTGCTATCCACAATGCTACCGTGCTGCCCACGTGCTGTCCTTAGAGTTCCAAAAATGGATTCACACTTGTGCTGGACAGCATATTAGAAACCACCTTGGTGTAGACATCAGCATGCACTGTAGCTTGGAGTCAGGGCAAAGCTGATGCTAAGAATCTTCTTGCTTTCTGTTTTTCAGCTTCCTTGGGAATGTGGTGTGGAGACTTTCTGCTTTCAACTTCCCCATCCACTACTCTCTTGTCATTGGTCCATTCTCGGCATCGCATCACCTTCCCAAGGCCAATCAGAAAGCAATAAGACTCTACCTGGCCCAATTGGTGAATCTTCACTGTTAGTCAAGTAGCCTTCATCCCGATCTTCAATAATTTTATAACTAGTAAACAGACGCCTTCTAAAAAACAACCACCAAGTTTTCTTTATGAATTTGCTCCCTGGTTTTTTTTCTTGCAGTAGCTTCATCTTCAATCCCTGTAGTTCCAGGCCAGTACTGGAGGGTTGGAAACCCTGCCCTGATAGGGAAGCACGGTAGCACAAGGGATAGCACTGTGGCTTCACAGCACCAGGGTCCCAGGTTCGATTCCCCGCTGGATCACTGTCAGTGCGGAGTCTGCACGTTCTCCCCGTGTGTGCGTGGGTTTCCTCCGGGTGCTCCGGTTTCCTCCCACAGTCCAAAGACGTGCAGGGTAGGTGGATTGGCCATGATAAATTGCCCTTAGTGACCAAAAAGGTTAGGAGGGGTTGTTGGGTTGCGGGGATGGGGTGGAAGTGAGGGCTTAAGTGGGTCGGTGCAGGCTCGATGGGCTGAATGGCCTCCTTCTGCACTGTATGTTCTATGATTTATGCTCGAAGGCCACGATTCTCCCAAAAGGGAACAAAGTTCCAAAGCAAGTGCATTTAGCCGTGTGTTTCCCGTCACTGGCAGTGCCCAGAAACACATGGTTATCCCGTTGTATAAGAGGCCTGAATGGGGAGTGCATGATCGAGGCCGCACATAGCCCCGTTTTGTTCAGTGGGTAGCTCTGCCCACTGGAGCTTCCCAGTGTAATGAGAGATTGGGATGCCATTTAAAAATGGTATCCTGATCTCCGGGCGATCCCAAAAGCACTATGGGAGGGTCCCCAACTCCACCCACACCACCCCCAAGCAGGACGCCCTTGGACCGATCATGCAAAATATGCCAGTTTGGCAGTGCCAGACTGGCACACTGGTGGCACTGCTAGGGGGCCAGGATGGAACTGTCAGGGTACCTAGGTGGCAAGAGGAGTGCCAAGGCACCACCCTTCCCAGAGTGCATGCAGCTGGGGACCTCCAAGCCCCTGGGAGACTCCCACGAGTGCAGTTCCACCTGGACCCCATTTGTGGAGACCAGACCCAGGGGGCGGAATTCTCCCCCCCCCACGCGAGTCTCGCCACGCCGTCCTGCCGCCCGCACGCAATTCTCCCACCCCCTCCCCAAACCGGCGCGGCGCGAATCACGGCTGGCCGCTGGGAGAATCGCTGCTTGCCGTTGGTAATGGGCGAGCAGGCCTGCCCAACACGACAGGTTCCCGCTGGCTCCATCCACACCTGGTCGCTGCCGGCGGGAACAGCGCGGGAACGCTGGGGGGAGCGGCCTGTGGGAGGGGGGGCGAGGGGGGCTCCTGCACCGGGGGGGGGGGGGGGCTCAAAAGGGGTCTGGTCCGCGATCGGTGCCCACCAATCGGCGGGCCAGCCTCTCTGAAGGAGGACCTCCTTTTCTCCGCCGCCCCGCAAGATCGATCCGCCATCTTCTTGCGGGGCTGCTGTGGGGAGGACGGCAACTGCGCATGCGCGGTTTGGCGTTGGCCAACCCACGCATGCGCGGTTGACGTCATTTACGCGACGCCGGTCACGTCATTTACGCGGCGCCATGGCCTGGTGCACGTAAATGACGCGACACCGCTCCTAGCCCCCCTGGGGCGTGAGAATAGGGGGGGTGGGAACAGCCTCCGACGCTGGAGTGAAACACTCCGGTTTTCACTCCGGCATCGGGAGTCTCCCGATGGAAGAATTGCACCCAAGGTCTCTGAGGGAATGGGGTTGAATTCCAATTCCTCAGGTACCTTGGGAATCTGCACTTTAGAGTCAGATTAGCTGTCTCGCTCTAATATGCAGATTTGCCAAAATTGATCCTGCCCACAATGGACGGGATTTACTTCTCAATGTCTCCCAAGGTCACGTTGGATCTCGCGAGGCGTTCCGAGCCGCGTAGATCCTGGGAACGGGCTCTCCTGTCTTTCATCGACCACGCCTCACCATGGCGATCTGCTTTTCCGGCGCAGCGTGGCTGTTGGATTGCATCCCTAATGTCACGCCCTGATTCCAGGTTAACATTGCACCTTTCGTGTCAGCGTGAGAAGTGATTCCTGCTTTGCACTAACTTTAAACTATATCCTAAGCAACAGCTAATGATTGTTTTACTTTAAATAGGAAAACAAAATAGCCCTCAGATGAAAACATGAACAGACCTGTCTTGGTTTTCCATTCTGTTGCAATAATCTCCTCCATCACCATGGGCATTGGTAACCATGTGCTTCCACTGGATTGGTCCATGATTATACTTGGCAAAGTACTGCGGGGAGTCACCATTGCCTTCTGCAGTATTGTTGACCAAGAAACTCGCCTGCTCTTTACCACCTGTCATCAGGTCTATTGGACAGATTTTACAGGCTGACAATCAACATGTTTGAGCCCATTATGGCCACACCGCCCATGGCCATTAAGTACCAAAGTGGGACTTGAACTCAGAGCTTCCTGACCTAGAGGTAGAGATTCCACCACTGCACCACAAGGCCTCCAGTTGCTCTGGGTTCACACCTGAAAAATGGGCACTTGAATAAGCAGCCAGAGTCTAGTGGAGCTTTACCCAAATGAGGGCCAATAGGATTTGGATTTGTTTATTGTCACATGTACCGAGGTACAGTGAAAAGTATTATTCTGTGTACAGTCCAGGCAGATCATTCCATACATGAAAAAAACAATGTGCACACATAAATACACAATGTAAATACATAGACACAGGCATCGGGTGAAGCATCCAGTAGTGTAGTACTACTCAGTAGAGAAGATGTGTGGAGAGATCAGTTCAGTCCAGAAGAGGGTCATTTCAGAGTCTGGTAACAGCAGGGAAGAAGCTGTTTTTGAACCTGTTAGTGCGTGTTCTCAGACTTCTGTAACTCCTGCCCGTTGGAAGAAGTTGGAAGAGTGAATAAGCCGGTTGGGAGGGGTCTTTGATTATGTTGCCCACTTTCCCCAAGCAGCGGGAGTGTTGACAGAGTCAATGGATGGGAGGCAGGTTCGGGCTGTGTTCACGACTCTCTGTAGTTTCTTATGGTCTTGGGCCGAGCAGTTGCCATACCAGGCTGTGATGCAGCCAGATAGGATGCTTTCTATGGTCCATCTGTAAAGGTTGGTCAGTCAATGTGGACATGCTGAATTTCCTTAGTTTCTTGGTTGTACTGTCGACGTAGGTGGACCAGGACCAATTGTTGGTGATTTGCACACCTAGGAATTGGAAGCTGTCAACCATCTCCACCTCGGCACCATTGATGCAGACAGTGTGTACTCCTGGGGTGCCCCCAGTATCAATGGGGGCAGCGAATGTGACCATAATGGTTACAGCTCTCGATAAGTACAACACAACTTGTAGGAAGCAACCATCTCCTCACACAACGCCAGTGCTCTTGTGACATTTATTTTCTTTCCAAAGAAATAAGGTTTCACTTTAGGACATCTTTGGCTTCATACTAATGCAAAAAGAAAGTTGCAAATGTTTTGTTAATATTCAGAGAATAATCCCTCGCATTATGTTACTTGGGGACCAGAATTTAAAGCTTACTCTCCGCATTCCCTTTGGATCACGATTTAGAGTATTTATTCTATTTTGTTTTCCGACAAGCAAGGTCTGAATCCATCCAATTCACCTCCACCTGCTTCTCAATTCGGGAAATGTCAGAGGCTTCTGCTATTGTTAGCACAACTTGAAATATTTATTCCGCCAGGCTCGTCAGCTGAGTGGCTCTCTTACTAAGTGGCTTCGGATTACCTTGTTGGCTGTTGGGAGATGGTCAGTGAGGTACCTCCCCCACAGCACTCAACCTGAAAGGCTGTTTGTGGGAGCGTTTCCCGGCTGCTCTGTATCCTGCCCATTGTGCAAAAGAGCCATACACAACTTGCACAGAATTATATAGAATGTACAGCACAGGAACAGACCATTCAGCTCAACTTGTTCATGCTGGTGTTTATAATCCACACGAGCTTCCAACTCACACCCCGCACCCCGCTACCTCTAACCCCGTCCACAAATCCTTCTATTCCTTTCTCCGTCAGATGTCTATCCAACTCCCCCTTGAACACGTCTATGCTGTTAGCCTCAAACACTCATTGAGGTACAGAAGCTTCTCCTGAATACCCTCTTGGATATGTAGAGCCTCATTAATGTAAAAAAAGTCACAAGATAATTCACAGCAGTGTCATCAGACAAAGCTTTGACACTGAGCCAAATAAGGCACTAATAGGGCAGATGATCAAGAGCTTGGTCAAAGAGATAGGTTTTAAAAAGCGCCCTAAAGGAGGAGAGATGTAGAAGGGTGTACAGGTTTAGGGAGAACTTGAACTCTGGCCACATGGAGGCAATGGTGGAAAGATAAAAATTGGGAAAGACACAAGTCAGAGTTGGAGGAGTGCAGGGATGGCAGAAGATTGCATTCGTGGAGGCGACAGAGGTATGGGAGGTTGAGACCATGGAAGGATTTGATTAGGGGACATGGTAGCACAGTAGGAGAGATGGTCTGAACTAGTAATTCAGAGATCAGGATAATGCTCTGTGGACCTGGGTTCAAATCCCATCAGGGCAGATGGTGGAAATTTTAAATTCCTTAAAATCTGGAATTGAAAAATCTAATGGTGACAATTTTTATTAAAAAACGATTTGGTTCACTAATGCCCTTTAGGGAAGGAAATCTGCCGTCCTTACCTGGTCTGGCCTACATGTTATTCCTGTTAACTCTGAAATGCCCTCAAAAGTGCTGGCAAACCACTCTGTTCAAGGTTAATTAGGGATGGACAGCAAATGCTCACGTTACCACCTTCATTATTCCAAAGAACAAAAAGATAATGTTTTAATCGGGTTTTGCTGTGGTTCATCTCAAACGTTTTCTAGTTCTGATGAAAAGTCATTGACTTGAAATGGCCAGGATTCTCCCCTACCCGGCGGGGCGGGGGGTCCCGGCGGGATGGAGTGGTGGGAACCACTCCGGCGTCTGGCCACCCCAAAAGGTGTGGATTTCTCCGCACCTTTCGGGGCCAAGCCGTCACCTTGAGGGGCTAGGCCCACGCCAGAGTGGTTGGCGGCCGCCGGCCGGCGGGAAAGGCCTTTGGCGCCACTCCAGCCGGGGCCGAAGGGACTTTGCCGGCTGGCGGAAGTCCGAGAATGCGCGGGAGCGACGTCAGCGGCTGCTGACGTCATCCCCGCGCATGCGCGGGGGGGGGTGTCACTTTCGCATTGACCATCGCGGAGGCTATGGCCGAGGCGGAAGGAAAAGAGTGCCCCCACGGCACGGGCCCGCCCGCGGATCGGTGGGCCCCGATCGCGGGCCAGGCCACCGTGGGGGCACCCCCGGGGGGCCAGATCGCCCAGCGCCCCCCCCCCCCCCCCCCCAGGACCCCGGAGCCCGCCCGCGCCACCAGTCCCGCCGGTAAGGTAGGTGGTTTGATTCACGCCGGCGGGACTGGCATGACAGCAGCAGGTCTTCGGCCCCTCGCGGGCCGGAGAATCGCCAGGAGGGGGGGCCCGCCGATTCCCGCCCCTGCCGAATTTTCGGTGCTGGAGAATTTGATGGCCGGCAGGAGCGGGATTCACGCCGCCCCCCTGCGATTCTCCGACCCGGCGGGGGGGTCGGAGAATCCCGCCCCCCCAACTCTAGGCGCAATTTAATGGCCTCATCACGCCCGACTTAGTGATGCGATGAGGCCAGTCGCAAGACCCGCAACCCTCAAAACACCTTGCAAGATTTAACGAGATCTCGCGAGACCTCGCGATCTGGATCTCACCCTCGCTGGGCGAGATCCAGATTAATATATTTAAATGAGCACCTGGGCAGGATGTTCTCCCAGGGTCTGGACAGGGTGGTACCCTGGCACTCCTGCTGGCACCTTGGTGGTGCCACCCAGGCACCCTGGCAATGCCACCCTGCCACCTGGGTGGGAACAACCGGCTGACTGGGGCAGTGCCAGGGTGCCAGGCTGGCAGTGCCAAGGTGCCCAGGTGCCAGGTTGCCCATGCCATGGATCGGACCCGGGGGGTTGCCTCGGCCTTAAGAAGGGGGATGAGAGGTGGCTCGAGGACGCCCTAGAGGTAAATTGGGTGCAGTAAGGGATTCAGGAGGCCGTGGTAGGTGGCTGAGGGGGATCGAACAACCGATGTGGCATTTACAAATGGCACCCCGATCGGCGAGTCGTCTTCCTGTGCTGGGTACTGAGCTCGTCAGTGCAGGAAATGAGATAAGTGTGGCCTCGATGGAGCGTTCCTCATCAAAGCCAAATAAAGCAGCAAAGTGCTGTTAAATAGCACAATGTTTTGCAATTCCTCATTAAACGCGCCCTCTATTTTTCTCTCTCAAAGGTGCTGCTTGCCCTGCTGAGGCTTTCTCGCATTTTCTGTTTTTATTCTCAGCATCCCAATGTCTTGCTTTTCGTAAACAGAAGAGTGATTGTTTGAGCATAAACTGTTTGGGTTAGGAGCAGCTCCAGGAATGATTTATTTTTTCTTTATTCTGATACTGACCCCTGCTGGGGGCTGTGTGCTTGTAAAGTAATAAAACTAGTCCAAGTCTGCAATTTCCACTGCATGGTTTGAATAGAAGCAAAGAACAAACAAAGAACAAAGAAATGTACAGCACAGGAACAGACCCTTCGGCCCTCCAAGCCCGTGCCGACCATGCTGCCCGACTAAACTACAATCTTCTACACTTCCTGGGTCCGTATCCCTCTATTCCCATCCTATTCATGTATTTGTCAAGATGCCCCTTAAATGTCACTATCGTCCCTGCTTCCACCACCTCCTCCGGTAGCGAGTTCCAGGCACCCACTACCCTCTTGTGAAATCTTGTGAAAATTGTGTAAAACGAAGTATTGAGGCCCCAGAAATAAATGCATTCAAAACGTTGTATATTGCAGTCTGATCTCTCCAGAGTGACATTTCTGAAAATGTTAAACTGAAGCCCCATCTACTCTTCCAGCTGGGTGTAAAAGACCCCACACACTGTTTTTAGAAAGGGCGGGAGAGCTCTCTCCAGTGTCTTAGTCAACGTTTACTCCTCATGTAACATCACTAAAACGTATCATCTGTTTATTTACTGCATTGTTATTTTTGGGAAAGGCATGACATAAATGCAAATTCTTGTTTTGGTTCCGGTTCAGCTGCCTGTATTTACAGGACCTGTCCAGCAGGGGTGCCGCGTTCACAGGTCAGCGACCTGCAGATTAACTCTTTGGGTTGGGGAGAAGGGTAAGAATTAAGTGCCCCATTTCACTTCAATCAGGTCAGCAAACCCAACTGATGGAGCGATATATCCTGATGTGATTTAATCTTCACATCCTGTTTGTTAACCAACGAAGGGTCATGGGTTGGCAGGTAATTTTTGTCAGAAATTGGGAATCTCAGGCTTCACTTATTTGGAGTGAATCATAGAATCATTGCATTGTAGCGATTTGCACAATGGATAGAGGTCATGTGGCCCGTTGTGTCCGTGCCAGTCAACAAGGAGCCATCGAGCCTAATCCCACTTTACAGATCGTGATCCATAGCTTTGGAGGTTACAACAGTTTAAGTGAGTATTCAAGTTATTTTCAAATACAGCGAGGGTTTATGCCTCTAACACGCTCAGGCATTGAGGTCCAGGACCCAACAGAATGGAGGAATGGGAGAAATGGGTTTGCTCCACAGAGAGCCAACATGGACTGATGGGCCAAATGGTGCTCTTCTGGGCTGCAAATGTCTCTGTTACCCTCTGGGTGAAATCTGAAATCTCCCCTAAATTTCCTACCTCTTATCCTTAATCAACCCCACATCCCCCCACCCCTGGTCATGGACCGTTCAATGAAGGAAAATAAGACCTTCCTATCCCCACTATCTGGACCATCATAATTTTATCCAACTAATTCATATCTCAAAAAATAACTTCCTGATCCATTAATAGTTCACATTTAAATAGCACCGTTAACGTAGTGGAAGGTCCCAAGGTGTTTCACAGGAGTTCAATCAGATACAAGTTGACACCCAGCCAAAAAAGGAGACATTAAGACAGGTGACCAGACATTTGGTCGAAGAAGTGGGATTTAAGGAATATCTTGAAGGAGGGGAGGGGGACAGAGGTGCAGGAGGATTTATTTAGGGACCATATTGCAGAGATTCCATTGGATGAAAGCACGACTGTCAGTGGTGGAGTGAAATAAGTGGGTGCATTGCACAAGACGCCATGTTGGAGGAACGTAGAGTTTTCAGAGGTTACAGAGATAGGGAGAGGTGAGGTCCCGAGAGATTCAAAAACAAACAGTAAACAAAGGGGTTAAAAACATTTATTGTAATATCTGGTTATGAGCACATTAAGGCCTTTGTGTGAAATTCCCCGGCCTGCTATTTTGATGAAGTAATTCATCCTGTGACGTTTGCAGTCTTTCAGATGGCTACAGCAATGTTGGGTGAATGAAGGTTAAATCCAGTCAGTGTTCCCGACTCTAACCACTGCGCACTGACCCATATCCTCTCCAATTTTCTTCTTGCGCAAACGTTGCTCAGTGGAATACGTGACACCTTAAAGGGGGCAAATGGTGAGTGGCACAACTACATACACACCCTACAAGTGAGAGAACATTGGCATTAACTCCTGTGGGGGTGCGGGGTTGGCAAGCACCTCTGCGTGTTGGGTGAGGACAGGGGTCAGTCATTCTTGCGATGCCCCTGTTGTCAAGTAGCTCACCGATAAGACCCGTATATGGAGCAAGTCCAGGTGAAGTATGGACGGAGGGCAACGATTGAAGACAGCGAGGAAAAGGCTGCTTTCGGGTAAAGTGTGAGTGGGTGGAGTCCAGTAAACCACAGAATGATTTCACCCCAACCTTTGACCTTTACTATACTAATGACTATTTCACAAAACAATTCATCTTTCGGTGACAAAAGTAACCTGGAGAGGGCAAAGGGTTAATTAACCAATATCCAAACGTTAATAATGATTAACTAATTAAAATATGCTGTAATCATTAAAACCAGTGGCAATGGGGGTTGAGAAGATATCTAATTAACGAAGCAAGGCCAAATTACAATTTGCAGGAACTGAAACTAGTCTGATCTTAATTTATCTCCTGGAGCAGTCGCTCAATCATCAGCAACATGAAGTTGCTTTTGAGCAACAAAATGGATCGTCCAATTTGGAGATATGTAGGCAGTAATGTTCTCCAAGGGTCAGTGCAGGGAGCACTGCTTTTCTCATATGTTTAAATAATTTGGATATTAGAATACAGAGAGAAGTAAACATTAATAATCTTTATTGTCACAAGCAGGCTTACATTAACACTGCAATGAAGTTACTGTGAAAAGCCCCTAGTCACCACATTCCGACACCTGCTCAGGTATATAGAAGGAGAATTCAGAATGTCCAAATGACCTAACAGCACGTCTTGTAGCCAGTTAAAATGGCTAACTCCCGATTTAGAATGGCTAACCCCGATTTAAAATGGCGAACGGCAAAGGCTGATGGGACAATCAGCCAACAGGACTAAAACAAGCAGCTACAGGTAGACTGTGTATTCACCTCTGGAAAGGCCAGACAAGATGGATACCAGTAACCATCAGCACAACAAAACACCAGCCATCTGCATACTAATGAGCAACCCCAGGAACAATGTGCAACATTTTAGACACACAAAGCTAACCCAGACTCGTCGGCGCCAGCAGAAGCCTACAAAAAGGGAGGTGAACGACCACCTCAAGACCGCCCATCGATCAAGGAATGGCTCCAGCATTGGAGAATATCGAACCAAGTGATTGGGACAAAGTCCAATCACTTGGAACCAGGTACAGGGACCGCCCCGAAAGGCGATAAGCCCCTGGGGACTATAAGAATAGAGTCCAAGTTCAAATCGACCCTTCTGCTACCCCTTCTGCCACCCTTCCGCACCCTGCTGCTTCTTCTTCTGACCAGGTCACTCAGCAACACAGACCAACCCTTGACAGTGACCGGTCCAGCCATCGCGAAACATCCAGTAAGTCTTACTTCAACGCTCGCAACGAGATAGGTGTTCCTAGCTATCAATCTGTACCAGCTTCGAATCCCGCAGGCTCAGAACCCCAACGAAAGGCCATTCGTTTCCCTGACCTGGTGGGCCAGTTCCAAGTTAAGTATTGGCCTGTTAGTTATAGAAGTAGCTTAGACGTAGAATTTATGCATGAGTATTGATTACTGTATATAATAAATGTGCTTTGATTTAACTCTTACTAAGCGGTGTATTGGATTATTGATCATTACTCGGTCTTGAACCACGTGGCGGTATCAGAAAGATACCTGGCGACTCACGAGCACAGGTGATAAAACAGAGCAATTAAACTAAGGCAAAAGTTAGCAACAGTCTTTCAGGACTTGTGGGAGGAAACCGGAGCACCTGGAGGAAACCCACGCAGGCACGAGGAGAACGTGCAGACTCCGCACAGATAGTGACCCAAGCCGGGAATCGAACCTGGGACCCTGGAGCTGTGAAGCAGCAATGCTACCCAATATGCTACCGTGCTGCCCCATAAAACTCAGCAATGGTTACTGCACATGAAGGTGTGGCAATTGTCTAGACTGGGGCATCAATAGGCAGGCAGGATGGGCAGACAGGAGGCAGATGGAATTTAATCCATTTTCGAATTATCAGATGATGCATTTGGACAGATGGGATACCGAGAGGCATAACAGACTTAATCACGAATTCCAAAGAGTGTGCAGGGATAGAGGGTCCTGGGGTGTATGTGCAGAGATCTTTGAAGATCGTTGGACATATTGAGAGAACAGTCAGCAAGCACATGGGATCTTATGTTTATAAATAGCGGTGTTGAGTTCAAAAGCAGGGAACTTATGAAGAAGCTCTGGGTAGGCCACACATGGAGTATTGCGTCCAGTTCAGTTACACCGGTTAATTAACCCTTTGCCCTTTCCAGGTTACCTTTGTCACCAAAAGATGAATTGCTTTGCGAAATTTTAATTAGTACAGTAAAGGTCAAAGGTCGGGTGAAATCATTCTGTGGTTTGCAGGACTCCATCCGCTCACTCGTCCCGAAACAGCCTGTCCCTCGCCGTCACCGTCTCCACGTTTTAGGAAGGATGTGAGTATCCTTCAGAAGGTCCAGCGGAGATTTACCAGAATAATTCCCAGGACGAGGGATTTTAGCGACAAGGTTTGGTTGGAGGAGCTGGAGTTGTTCCCCTTGGAGCGAAGGTGCTTGAGGGGAGATTCGATGGAGATGTGCAAGATTGTGACATGTTTAGATAATAGGGTGGCTCGGTAGTACAGTGGTTAGAGCTGTTGCTTCACAGCTCCAGGGTCCTGGGTTCAATTCCCGGCTTGGGTCTCTGTCTGTGCGGAGTCTGCACGTTCTCCCCGTGTCTGCGTGGATTTCCTCCGGGTGCTCCGGTTTCCTCCTCAAAGACGTGCTTGTTAGGTAATTCGGACATTCTGAATTCTCCCTGTGTGTTCCCGAACAGGTGCCGGAATTCGGCGAGTAGGGGATTTTCACAGTTAATCCATTGCAGTGTTAATGTAAGCCGACTTGTGACAATAAAGATTATTATTATTAACCTGTTATTAATAATTATTAAGCTGTTCCCATTAGCTAACATTTCACAGGCTAGGAAATACAGATTTACAAGCAAGAGAAGCAGGGGGCATTTGAGCAAGAACCTCTTGATGCAGATGAGTGGTAATGACCTGGAGCTCACTATCCACAGGATGGTGGAAGGAAAGACAATCAGAAGGAGATTGGATGAGAATTTGAGCAAAAATAAACTTACAGGGTTACAGGGATAGAACGGGGGAATGGAACTGACTAGTTGGCATGGAGTCAGTGGGCTGAATGGCCTCATTCTGTATGGCTGGGATTTGTTCTCCCTGCTCCTGTGTGTGGAAGCGGTGGCCGATCGCAATCTGATAGTCTGTGGCACCAGAGCTGCATTATAAAGGTGGCAGGTAGCCAAGTCATCGCCACCAGGGCGGCCATCCCTAAGGACAGCAGCCCGCCTCCAGAAGCGACTGGCTGTGATAACCCTCATGAGGACCACGGGGGAAATCGCTGTTTGATCTCCCTGTGAGTTTCATAGAACACGGGATCCTGTGGTGAGGGGCGGCGGCCCGCCCACCTGTTAGTGGGACCTTGAAATGTGACTCCCGGACCCCGACGGCCAGTTTCCGATGGTCCTGGGCTGGGACGTTTGTTTTGTGAGCCGCAGTAGCGGCTTTATTTTCAGTTTAAAACAAACCAGTCTGGCCTCTCACTCCACGCCTTCTGGAATTATTACATTGACGATGAGGATCAAGCACAGGATTCTGAACAGCCTTTTCAAACCTCCCCAATGGCAACTCTGGTAGAAACAAAGCAAAAGGAAAAGCCCAGAAATGCCCTTGTTTGGGAAGCTTGAACTGGACGTGAAGGACTGGTCCCAGTATGCCGAACACATATAATAATCTTTATTGTCACAAGTAGGCTTACATTAACACTGTGATGAAGTTACTGTGAAAAGCCCCTAGTCGCCACACTCCGGCGCCTGTTCGGGTACACTGAGGGAGAATTCAGAATGTCCAATTCACCCAACAAGCATGTCTTTCGGGACTTCTGCGAGGAAACCGGAGCCCCCTGAGGAAACCCACGCAGACACGGGGAGAACGTGCAGACTCCGCACAGACAGTGACCCAAGCCGGGAATCGAACCTGGGACCCTGGCGCTGTGAAGCAACAGGGTGTGCTACCGTGCCGCCCATATGAGCTACTTCTTCCGCGTCAATGGCATAGAAGGGGATGACAGACATAAAGTAATCCTTTTCATAGAATTTACAGTGCAGGAGGAGGCCATTGGGCCCATCGAGTCTGCACCAGCTCTTGGAAAGAGCACCCTACCCAAGGTCAACACCTCAACCCTACCCCCATAACCCAGTAACCCCACCCAACACTGAGGGCAATTTTGGACACTAAGGGGAATTTATCATGGCCAATCCACCTAACCTGCACATCTTTGGGCTGTGGGAGGAAACCGGAGCACCCGGAGGAAACCCACGCAGACACGGGGAGAACGTGCAGACTCCTCACAGACAGTGACCCAAGCTGGAATCGAACCTGGGACCCTGGAGCTGTGAAGCAATTGTGCTATCCACAATGCTACCGTGCTGCCCACAAAATGAAAGTGGAGAATATGGGCTTTTGACAGCATACGGAGTTCCAGCATTGAAGAGTTTAACCTTATCCCGCAGTCCCTGACACTAAATTGTGCTTGTGGATCTATTCAAGTACCATTACAACCCAAAACCGTCCATAATCCCCCAGCGTTCCCGTTTCAACATGGCTGAGAGGACCCCTGGGGAACCCATGACAGAATTCCTGGCTGGATAAAGGAAGCTGGCCAAATACTGTGAGTTTGGCCCATTCCTGACCGAGATGCTACCGAACTAGAATGAGCCATGCCCACCTCCAGCTAGAACTAGATGAGTCATCCAGGAAGTACGTGACGATTAACACCCACCAGGGTTTATATGAATATACACGCCCTGCCTTTCGGATGCGCCATTTTTGCAACGCACAATGGAGAAGATTCTCTAAGGTGGCAATATACTTAGACAACACAACAATCACAGGAGCCACGGAAAAAGAGCACTTAGCAAACCTGGAGGAGGTTTTCAGATGATTTTCTAATGCAGGTGTCCATCTCAAATGAGAAAAGTGTGTGTTCCAGGCAAGTGATCTACCTGGGGACCGAGTGGATAAAAAAGGTCTACACCCTTGTGGAGGATAAAGTTAAGGTGATCAAGGTGGCACAGACCCCGTGAAATATGACAGAATTAAAATCTTTCCTTGGCATCGTAAACTGCTCTGTGGAATTTATCCCAAACCTGGCCACTTGATTGTCACCCCAGTGCAAACTGTTAAAAAACACCAGGAGTGGCCGTGGCAGGTGCAGCAGAATATAATCTAATAATATAATAATAATCGCTTCTTGTCACAAGTAGGCTTCAATGAAGTTACTGTGAAAAGCCCCTCGTCGCCACATTCCGGCGCCTGTTCGGGGAGAATGAAGCCTTCGCAAAGATGAAGCCGCAGTTACTGTCACCAAGCATCCGGGCTCATTACCACCCCAAGAGAGAACTGGTATTAACACGTGATGCCTCTCCATGTGGAATAGGGGTAGTCCTTTCCCATCAGTGGGACAAATGCACAGAGAGACCTACAGCATCTGTATCCAGAACCTTGGGGGCTGCCGAAAAACGCTATTCTGGATCAAAAAGGATGGATTAGCTGTTTTTTGGAGGTGAAGAAATTCTACCTGTATGTCTATGGCCAACATTTCACAATTGTAACAGACCAGAAACCCCTGTTGGACTTTTTCAAAGAGGCTGAAACCTTATCGCCTCGACTGAGATCCAGCGTTGGCCATTATTGTTCTTGGCTGCAAATACTCACTGCCCAGGAACACATATTGCCTACGTGGATGCCCTGAGTCACCTCCCACTCCCCACAAGCTTGGTTCCTCTGTCGGCATTGGAAGAAATCATCGTGACCTTGAACGTCCAGTATCCGCAAATCAGATTCGAGAGTGGACCCAGAAGGACGGCACACTGGCAAAATTGGTCCATATGATCCTCAGTGGCGGAATCCGAAGACATCCCACGGATAACAGGAAGCACCTCCTCAGTAAACCACAAGAGTTGAGGGTAGAAGATGACATCATCCTGTGGGGAGCCCGAGTAGCCGTTCCTGCCCAGGTCAGTGCCCAATCCTGACGGACTTATACCATGGATACCCCGGGGTATCCAAGATGAAAATGCTGCCCATCGATTCTTGTCATTTTCTGATCAAAAGGACTCACCTCTGGAATAAATATTTTATTACCCTCGCCACATCTTTTCTTTAGTTTTGTGATTACGACATAGGCACAATGGGCTGAATGGCCTTCTTTTGTGCTGTGTCATTTTCTGCGGAATTTTCCATCGGCGGAATCCTCTGCCCTGCCAAGAGCGCACCCACATCTGCGGGTTTCCCGACGGCGTGTGGCTGCCACAATGGGAAATCCCATAGGACCTCACTCGGGTCAGTAGGGTGGGGGAGATCTCACAACCTTGTGTGTGTAAAATAAAACACCTGCCTTGCCCTCGGACCTCAAACCTTTGACGTTTCAGAGAGGGACCGAAAAAGGAAGAGAACAGGAATCTCAAGAAGGATGGAGCAATGATGGAAAGGAGGAATGTTAAAGGTGAGAGAGAAGAGTCGCGTACTGCGCGAAAAATGTTCCTTAAATGTCTTTTTGCCAAGGGGGATGCAGAAATGTTCAAAGAGCGTTCTCAGATTTTGTGGGGATTCAAGACTTTCATTCGGGCAGCACGGCAGCACAAGTGGATAGCACTGTGGCTTCACAGCGCCAGGGTCCCAGGTTCGATACCCCGCTGGGTCACTGTCTGTGCGGAGTCTGCACGTTCTCCCCGTGTGTGTGTGGGTTTCCTCCGGGTGCTCCGGTTTCCTCCCACAGTCCAAAGACGTGCAGGTTAGATGGATTGGCCATGATAAATTGCCCCTAGTGACCAAAAAGGTTAGGAGGGATTATTAGGTTACGTGGATAGGGTGGAAGTGAGTGCTTAAGTAGGTCGGTGCAGACTCGATGGGCCAAATGGCCTCCTTCTGCACTGTGTGTTCTATGTATTATAGGGGGTTAAAAGTCGCGATTGAATGCACCCAACAATCCAGAATTTGCTGAAACGAGTAAGTCAAAAGTATATTGCCTAACACGAGAGAGGCTGGACTGTAAGACTCTAGAACTGGCATGGTTATTCATAGCCTATGAGTTGGCAACTTTTCAGGGTTCATTTCCCTGTGTTGCTAGTTTCAAACTGTGAAATTAGAATGTGAATTTCTAGATCTAAGCCAAATTGGAAATTTGGATTTTGATGAGTGCAAACGAGAAGACCTGTCTGTCACTGCAGGCTGCAAACAGAATACCTAATAAACGGCAGGAGATCCCCAATCAAATGACAACCAACTGGACAGGGTTCATTTCAACAAAAAGAATAACAGGTTTCACAGTTTCTGACTTAAAAACACGACCCTGATGAGGGTGACCCTTGTAAATCTGTGTATGTGTAAGTAAATATTGGCAGCTCTCGTCAGCCTGGAATTTACGGGTCTCTTGGGAGTGATGGTTTCACAGTCAGGGCTTCTCAAAAAACCTTCAGGCCCGGAACGGGCCTGCTGTTAGAAATGAAAATTGACATTTCAGCTTGAACTCGGCAACCCCCAGCAATCATACTAATAGCTTAAGCTCCAGGGCGCCGCCAGATCTGATAGGCCTCACAGCTTCCGTAGGTCTCTAATATTCTGCACTAACTGCCTGTGTCGTTACTGGAATTTCTGATGAAGCGGAGATGGCTCAAGCCTCTCAAGACCTGGGCAGACTGGAAAGCTCTGTGGCTGCAGCATTCTGAAAGCAATCATTAGGAGCCGTCTCCCTCCTTTTACGAATCTGTACAATCTCGAAAGGGCATGCGGGACGTTACGATTAACACTTCTGGCATCAGCGTTTCAGCGCTCACTGAACCCCCCCTCCCCCATATTGCCCCCATTCCCCTTGCTTCCTGATTGTGGGGGGATCATAGATCATAGAATTTACAGTGCAGAAGGAGGTCATTCAGCCCATCGAGTCTGCACAGGCCCATGGAAAGAGCACCCTATCTAAGCCCGCACCTCCACTCTGTCCCCATAACCCAGTGAGCCCATGTAACCTTTTTGGACACTAAGGACAATTTATCATGGCCAATCCATCTAACCTGCACGTCTTTGGACTGTGGGAGGAAACCGGAGCACCCGGAGGAAACCCACGCAGACACGGGGAGAACGTGCAGACTCCGCACAGGCAGTGACCCAAGCCGGGAATCTAACCTGGGACCCAGGAGCTGTGAAGTAACTGTGCTATCCACTTGTGCAACCGTGCCGCCCTATGGGGGCGGGGCATCTTCTACTAGTTGGAGCACAGCATCCCTTAGAAGGGTGATACGGTGACACAGGCCTGGATTATCATCCCCGAGGTGGATTGCGGGAGTTGGGAAAATTCCCAGTAGGGCCCGCCTGCCTCAGGACAAAATGCCCGCATGGCGGGATTTTCATTGTTTGGGGCAGGTACAGGAGACAGCCAACCCAGGGAAAAGCTCCGAAGCAGCTATAGGGTCTGCCAGGTGCCGAGGAGGGCTGTCTAAGAGGCCCACCTTGGTGTTCTGGCACTTTGTCTAGTCCCCTCACCACCCCCTATACTCCCCATACCACTCCATGTTCCCCATCCAATGCCTAAGGCCCCTCTTGCCTCCAGGCCAAGGCATGTACCCCAAACAAACCCTCTGGCCCTTCACGCTGCCCATGCCAAGCTATGGCATCACCGATGATGCACTCTAGCTATTAGAATTACAATTATTATTCCTTTCATGTCTGACGGCCTATAGAAACAATGAATCCTAGAGTGACAGGAGGCTGTGTAAAAAGGCTTTTTAAAAAAGTAATTCATTGATAACTTTCCACTTTCTTAAGAAGTAATTTTTACTTCAGCTCAATAAAAGAGCCAATCATGCAGACCCTTTAAAAGTGTTAATTGCTGAAATTGCAAGCACTTGAAACGTCTTTACCTTATGTAAAATAATCATTGTGAAATTGACAGCATAGATCAAAGAGCCACAGCTGTCAATCAAGCACTATTTTCCCTGAGGGTCGGGTGTAATGGATTTCTGGACTCTCAGCAAAGCTTGGCTGGTGTTTGTTTGACAGACCTCCCATTGCATTCGGAGGAAATGGTGTAGACTAGAAGATGGAATTTCTCTGGCACCCTTATGTGCCGCTGATGCAAGGTCTAGGTCTCACTCCAGTACAGGAGTGTGGTGACGACAACTGCTATGTACCCGAAGACTTTGGTGGTGTTTGGTGTCAAACACTCACTGCTGTAGTTTGTAGAAGGCTGAGCTTGTGTAGCTCATCCGCTGTTGGATCTCCTTGTCAATGGTGACCTTTTTAGAAAGGTGGCTGACAAGGTACATGAAGTGCTCAACATAATCCATATATTCAACATATTTGGGAGGTGGAATATTTGGCTGGCCAGATGTTGGTTGATATGAGTTTTGTTTTGGCAATTTTCAAGGACAGTCCAGGTTTCTTGTATGTATAATTTAAGAGATTGAGAGTGGCTTGCACTGTAGGGCAATGACACTGCAGTAATCCACAAACTGTACCTCATGAACTGGCTCACCAACATCGCTTAGAGAGGGAAGTCTACTGGGGACAGTGACCACAATTCGGTGACGTTTACGTTAATGATGGAAAGGGATAAGTATACACCGCAGGGCAAGAGTTATAGCTGGGGGAAGGGCAATTATGATGCCATTAGACGTGACTTGGGGGGGATAAGGTGGAGAAGTAGGCTGCAAGTGTTGGGCACACTGGATAAGTGGGGCTTGTTCAAGGATCAGCTACTGCGTGTTCTTGATAAGTATGTACCGGTCAGGCAGGGAGGAAGGCGTCGAGCGAGGGAACCGTGGTTTACCAAGGAAGTGGAATCTCTTGTTAAGAGGAAGAAGGAGGCCTATGTGAAGATGAGGTGTGAAGTTTCAGTTGGGGCGATGGATAGTTACAAGGTAGCAAGGAAGGATCTAAAGAGAGAGCTAAGACGAGCAAGGAGGGGACATGAGAAGTATTTGGCAGGAAGGATCAAGGAAAACCCAAAAGCTTTCTATAGGTATGTCAGGAATAAGCGAATGACTAGGGAAAGAGTAGGACCAGTCAAGGACAGGGATGGGAAATTGTGTGTGGAGTCTGAAGAGATAGGCGAGATACTAAATGAATATTTTTCGTCAGTATTCACTCAGGAAAAAGATAATGTTGTGGAGGAGAATGCTGAGCCCCAGGCTAATAGAATAGATGGCATTGAGGTACGTAGGGAAGAGGTGTTGGCAATTCTGGACAGGCTGAAAATAGATAAGTCCCCGGGACCTGATGGGATTTATCCTAGGATTCTCTGGGAGGCCAGGGAAGAGATTGCTGGACCTTTGGCTTTGATTTTTATGTCATCATTGGCTACAGGAATAGTGCCAGAGGACTGGAGGACAGCAAATGTGGTCCCTTTGTTCAAAAAGGGGAGCAGAGACAACCCGGCAACTATAGACCGGTGAGCCTCACGTCTGTAGTGGGTAAAGTCTTGGAGGGGATTATAAGAGACAAGGTTTATAATCATCTAGATAGGAATAATATGATCAGGGATAGTCAGCATGGCTTTGTGAAGGGTAGGTCATGCCTCACAAACCTTATTGAGTTCTTTGAGAAGGTGACTGAACAGGTAGATGAGGGTAGAGCAGTTGATGTGGTGTATATGGATTTCAGCAAAGCGTTTGATAAGGTTCCCCACGGTAGGCTATTGCAGAAAATACGGAGGCTGGGGATTGAGGGTGATTTAGAGATGTGGATCAGAAATTGGCTAGCTGAAAGAAGACAGAGGGTGGTGGTTGATGGGAAATGTTCAGAATGGAGTACAGTCACAAGTGGAGTACCACAAGGATCTGTTCTGGGGCCGTTGCTGTTTGTCATTTTTATCAATGACCTAGAGGAAGGCGCAGAAGGGTAAATTTGCAGACGATACTAAAGTCGGTGGTGTTGTCGATAGTGTGGAAGGATGTAGCAGGTTACAGAGGGTTATAGATAAGCTGCAGAGCTGGGCTGAGAGGTGGCAAATGGAGTTTAATGTAGAGAAGTGTGAGGTGATTCACTTTGGAAGGAATAACAGGAATGCGGAATATTTGGCTAATGGTAAAGTTCTTGAAAGTGTGGATGAGCAGAGGGATCTAGGTGTCCATGTACATAGATCCCTGAAAGTTGCCACCCAGGTTGATAGGGTTGTGAAGAAGGCCTGTGGAGTGTTGGCCTTTATTGGTAGAGGGATTGAGTTCCGGAGTCGGGAGGTCATGTTGCAGCTGTACAGAACTCTGGTACGGCCGCATTTGGAGTTTTGCGTACAGTTCTGGTCACCGCATTATAGGAAGGACGTGGAGGCTTTGGAGCGGGTGCAGAGAAGATTTACCAGGATGTTGCCTGGTATGGAGGGAAAATCTTATGAGGAAAGGCTGATGGACTTGAGGTTGTTTTCGTTGGAGAGAAGAAGGTTAAGAGGAGACTTAATAGAGGCATACAAAATGATCAGGGGGTTGGATAGGGTGGACAGTGAGAGCCTTCTCCCGCGGATGGAAATGGCTGGCACGAGGGGACTTTAAACTGAGGGGTAATAGATATAGGACAGAGGTCAGAGGTAGGTTCTTTACGCAAAGAGTAGTGAGGCCGTGGAATGCCCTACCTGCTACAGTAGTGAACTCGCCAACATTGAGGGCATTTAAAAGTTTATTGGATAAACATATGGATGATAATGGCATAGTGTAGGTTAGATGGCTTTTGTTTCGGTGCAACATCGTGGGCCGAAGGGCCTGTACTGCGCTGTATTGTTCTATGTTCTATGTTCTATGTTTGTCACTAATCTGGCCTTTCAACCAACTGGGGGAGGAAATTACATAACTTAGGGCACAGTCAGCCTCCAGTTCTGTGCATTCTCACTTTGCTAATCCTGTTTTTTTTGTAATGGGACATCATTTTCTTCTCAGACTTTGGAACTCTGCCATCGCTGTCTAATGGGAGTCAGAGCACGCTCTGTGTGGGATGCCGTCACCTGGCTCTGACTTTCCCTGAATTGGTTGTCTAATAGTCAGAGGGTGGACACACTGTCTAATTAAATATGGCGGGAGAACTCTCGAAGCCGAAGGGCCGTTAGCAAAACGCACCAGTGCAGAAGGAGTAGTAGGCTGCCATCGCAGTTAAGTCAGAGAAAAGGTGCCTCAAGGTGAGGGCACCCACTCTCCTACCTTTTTAACATTAAATTTAAAATTATCTGTTGGGTTTAATTTTTCTGTATTCGGTTGTGTTAGTCTGGCAACTGGTCCATGCTCACTGCGGTTAACTGGTTAAGCCTGGGTGTTGACTCAGAGCTAAGAGACACACAGAAAGACCGAGGGCTGGATTTTCCACCCGCTGCCCCTGGGGCGTGTTTTGCGGCAGCAGAGGCCGCCCGCTATTGGTCAGCAGCTGAATCTTTTGGTTTTCGGTCAATGGGTCCTCCCTTTGTTCGTACCTTCCGCCGCCTCTGGGGAACCCGCGGTTGGCGGCGGGGGTGGGGGGGGGCTTCGCCATCTGCGGGACCGGAAGATCCCGCCAGTGGGAAAGGCAAGAGAATTACGGTCTTAGAAGCTGAGCTGGGATAAGCATGAGTGGAAACATTCGTGATTGTTCAGGTATCTTAAAGCACTAAATAAAATCTTTTGTAACCCTAGGGCGGAGTTTTCCCAACCCGCTCGTGGTGGGCGTGGTCACGGGCAGGCGTGGAGAATCTGGGGTAAGCTACAAAGGTCGGAAACCCACTGGAGGAACATTACGTTGCAATTTTCCCAATGACGGGTTAATCGCGGGTCAGTAATTCTCCTGGCAGGCGGAGCGAACGTTATTTGCATTAATTTTCATCTCATGAATGTTCATTAAAACACCTGCCCGCCAGAGTCCTGTCAGGGCTTCCAATCCCGCCAGTGGAAAATCACGTCCGCGTCAATCCTGATTGCCAATCCTCGGTTCACCAGAAGCTTCGAGGTGAGTGCAACAACGTTCTGCCATAGTGCTGCTCCTGATGAGTGTTCCTCACTCTGCCAGTTCCTGCCATCCATCCCCATGCCAAGCTGGTCAGCACCGTGATGCTGGATCCTCTGATGTCAACATCTCGGATCAGTACAGCGCCTGGGGTTGGGGAGTACAGGGGCCTCCTTCCTCCCTGGTGCCGCACAGCAGCCTCTACCTGGACACCACTGTGTTACGGACTCAAGCAGCCGCCGCAACAAAGGTCCAAGGTTTGACCAAGGGTGGAGTGCGAGGTGAGGAGGGGGCCGAGGGTGGTTGCCCGACAGAGACGAGGGCAGCATTGTGAAAGGAGGGCTGTGCAGGAAGGGGGGGGGGGTGATTGAGGGCAAGGGTCTGCGATGTCAGGCAAAAGGGGAAGGAGGTGAATGAAGAAGATAGACAATGAAAGGCAGGGGGAAGACTGAGGGAAACTGGACTCCAACAAACCTGCATGAAACGCTGACAAACACAGGGGTCGGAGGGATCCCACATTGCTCACCAGGAGGGGATGCAGTTGGTAAAGATCCAAGTGTGGCCCGGGTGCCTGGCAGGTGATGGGCACAGGGGTGGGGGGGGAAAGGTGGTTGAATCGAGGAACAGACTTCCTCTGGTGGCTGAGGCTTCCTCCCTCTGGGTCGCTGCATGGTCTGGTGAAGACGGGTGGGCTGGAGAGCGTGATGTGAGTGTGCTGGACAGCTATTTAAATATGCGGCAGGGCCTTCTAACCTGCCGGCTGAGGGTGGGAGGAGTTATCAGTTGTCAGGTCACCAGGCAAGTCTGAGGGGAACTCAACTGTGCACAATTAATGAGGTTCCAAATGCCGAATCTGGCACAGAATCCCACATTCCAATGGGCAGGACAGGCACTGCTGGAGTGGTCCATCATCACACCGAGTCTCAAAATGGGAGAATTCCACCCTAGAAACTGCTATTGTCTCTGCTTCTCTCTGTGGTAAATAAAATATATAAAATATACAACAGACCGGTAAATATATGATAGAGAATTCAGCAGCTAGGCTCCCATTGTGGAGGGGATACCTAGGCAGACAAGGGTCTCAAAACCTTGCTGGGTAATAGACCTTTAACTAGCTGAACTGATTTCTATCGCTTATGGGTTGGTAACCCTGCCTCCGGGAAAGGAAGCAAAGGATGAGATGGAGCCTAACTTCCATGCCTGGCATCCCCATCAGGACTTAGAAATTCAGCCCACCTGAATGACAACGGCTGTACAAAAGATGCTGAGGTTATAGGATGGCGGCCAGCACAAGGTGGAGTTGTTGTTGAGGTGTCCTGTCCAAATTCCAGCCTCACACCGGCTTGCATTGTGCCATTTGTGTTCATGCGAAGCTGACCCTCTTCTTGTCAATGTCCAATGTATGGTTTGGTTGTCCTAGCAAGATCTTTATTTAAAAATTCTCATCCTTCTTTCCAAACCTCTCCTTGGCCTTGTTCCTCCCTTTCTTCATAGCCTCCTCCAGCCCTGCTACCCTCTGACATCCAGGTCTAGGCCCCTTAGGCATCGCTGATTTTAATTGTCCCACCACTGGCAGCCATGAAGGTCAAATTCCCCCAGTTCTGGAAATCTCTCCTTAAACCTCTCCATTTCTTTACGTCTCTCTCCTCCTTTAAGATGCCCCTCAAGACTTGTTTTTTAAAAAAAAAATGTATTATAAATTTATTTTTAATTATTTTTTTTCCAATTAAGGAGCAATTCAGCTTGGCCAATCCACCTAGCCTGCACATCTTTGGGTTGTGGGGGTGAAACCCACGCAGACACGGGGAGAATGTGCAAACTCCACATGGACAGCGACCCAGGGCTGAGATTCAAACCCGGGTCCTCAGCGCTGCAGTCCCAGTGCTAACCGCTGCGCCACATGCTGTCCGCCGCTCAAGACTTGCTGCATTGACCGAGCTTTGATCGCTGTCTTACTATCTCCCAATGTTTCTCAGCATCAAATCTCATTAGATGATGCCCTGCAAGGCACCTTGGGATGTTTTACCATGTTAACGGTGCTATACAAATGTAACTAGTTTGTTGTAAAAGATAATAATAATCTTTATTAGTGTCACAAGTAGGCTTACATTAACACTGCAATGAAGTTACTGTGAAAAGCCCCTAGTCGCCACACTCCGGCGCCTGATTGGGTACACAGAGGGAGAATTCAGAATGTCCAATTCACCTAACAGCACGTCTTTCAGAATATATATGAAGAAAATAAAATTAGGCGGGCATGATACTGCAGGATAATTAGATTGAGGACTTTGCTTTCATCTCATATTGTTTCTTGTCTTTGACTCTTCCAGAATCTATGGTTTCCAATGGCAGCTTTACATCTACTTTAATTCATGTCAGCTCCCAGACAATGTCAACATTTTAAAGACAGTTTTGAAGTTTAACACGCCTTCTAATGTGAAACTATGTCCGTGCTTCGATTGAGTAGAGCACAGTGCAGAGTCTACGGTATAACTTGGGACTGTCTGCCTGTACTGTGATCAGGTCCTGCTGACACAGCTCGGAATTATCTGTCTGTTTTTTAATAGAAGTCAAGGTAAGGATGGCAGTTTCTTTCCTTCCCGAAAGGGGGCACTAATAATAATAATAATAATCTTTTATTGCCACAAGTAGGCTTACATTGCAATGAAGTTACTGTGAAAATCCCTAAATCGCCACATTCCGGCACCTGTTCGGGTACACAGAGGGAGAATTCAGAATATCCAATTCACCTAATAAGTATGTCTTTCGGGACTTGTTGGGAGGAAACCGGAGCACCCGGAGGAAACCCACGCAGACACGGGGAGAACGTGCAGACTCCGCACAGACAGTGACCCAAGCCGGGAATCGAACCTGGGACGCTGGCGCTGTGAAGCCACAGTGCTAACCACTGTGTTACCGTGCCGCCCGTTCTCCCACAATGGGAGACGATTTTTATTGGTCTTGAGGAAAAACAATTCCATATATTGTGTTCCTCAGCGCAGCGTGCCTGCTCCGTGAGGCAATGGCCACCCAATAGGTCACGGTGGCAAACTCTCTTTCTTCTAGTCCTAATTATTCGCTCTTGTGGAAATGTCAGGGATAAACCTTCGATGTGTTCAGGGAATGAGACTGGTGTAGTGTGTCGACACCCCCGTCTCCCCCACCCCTGCATTTCAAAGGATGCCTGGCCAGGGAAGTTGACATTTGATCGCTTGCTGCAACATGCGACCAGTTCCCAAAGCCACTCTTACAACCCGAACGCAATGCTGACAATCTGACACCTGTCCATGTCCCTTTAAATGCCTGTTAATCTCTTCCTTTGACCTGGCATCGAGGAATCAGTGAGTTCAGTTTGTAAGACAAGATGTCTGTCCGTTGACAAACAGTAGCAATAAAATGTGCGCCAAAGGTCAGGCGAAATCTGTTTCCCTTAAACTCAGATAGGTTAGATTCTTCAGCTGATGAATTCTGGCTTGTAAAATTGACCAGCTCCCTACATTTCGTATTGTCAGTGATTAATCCCGTCTTAGTAAATTACTCTGAGGAGTCAGGAGCCCCCTGGGTTACTGCAGAACATCATCACATAAAGCTGGCTTACTTTTAATTAAATTTCTTTTAATTAATGTCCTTGAAAGTCTTATTAGACACAGTAATTGATTTCACCTGGGTATGTGGTCAGACATGTACTTGGCTATTTGTTTAGATTTCTTTGCTTTTCGAGGTTAGAGGAATGAGAAGGGGCAATTATGTACTTTGACTCAGAAATGTGTGCATTTCACACTGAAATGACTCATTTCCCTCGGGGCTGTTTGTTCTGAGAGTGAGCGTACAACATGGGGTGACCCTCAGTCAGAAACAGCCGCGAGCCCCTCGGTTCAGCATCACAAGCTGGGCAGGTCCTCCAGTGCAGCAGTCTGACTCAATCCCTAACTATTACAGACGTAAAAACGTCAAGGGCAGATTTCATCAAGTTCCTTCCTAGCCATCACAACCTGTGCTCTGCCTGCACACATACATGTGTGTTGTTTATGTGTGCTTGAGAGCACATTTGTGTGACTGTGCATTTATGGGTGCGTGTCTGTGTGAGTGTGTATGTGTGACTCTGTGCGTATGTAAATGTGTGTCTGAGTGTGTGTATGTGTGTGCATATGTGTGTGTGTCTGTGTCTATGTGAGCCTCGGGGTATGTGTGACTTTCCATGTGTATGTGTGCCAGTCTATGTGTGCACGTGTGTGTGTGTGGATGGGTGTCCATCTGTCTGTGTGTCCATGTGTGTTTGTTTGTGTCTGTGTGGGTGTGTGTCTGTATGTGAGTCTGTGTGGATGTGTATTCATCTACTAATAATAATCTTTATTATTGTCACAAGTAGGCTTACATTAACACTGCAATGAAGTTACTGTAAAAAGCCCCTAGTCACCACATTCCGGCGTCTGTTCGGGTACACTGAGGGAGAATTCAGAATCACCAATTCACCTAACAGCACGTCTTTCGGGAATTGTGGGAGGAAACCGGAGCACCCGGAGGAAACCCACGCAGACACGGGGAGAACGTGCAGACTCCGCACAGACAGTGACCCAAGCCGGGAATCAAACCTGGGACCTTGGAGCTGTGAAGCAGCAGTGCTAACCACTGTGCTACTGTGCCACCCATGTGTGTGTGTGTTTGGCTGTGTGTGTCTGTTTGTTTATGTCTGTCTGTGTGTGTGTCCAACATGTGTGTGTTGCCTGTGTGTGTATATCCATCTGTATGTATCCGTCTGTGTGTGTGCGTCTGTGCATGTATCTGCGTATGTAGCTGCCTGTGTGTGTATTTGTCTCTGTGTGTCTTTGTCTGTGTGTATGTGTGTATTTGTATGTGTGTATTTGTCTGTGCGTGTTTGTGTCTGTCTGTGTGTGTGTTTGTGTCTGCCTGCGTGTATGTGTTGCCATCTGTGTGTATCCATCTGTGTGTGTATCTGGGTGTGTTTGTCTGTATGTATTTCCATCTGTGTGTGCGTATCTGGGTATGTCTGTCTATATGTATATCCATCTGTGTGTGTGTATCTGGGTATGTCTGTCTATATGTATATCCATCTGTGTGTGTGTATCTGGGTATGTCTGTCTATATGTATATCCATCTGTGTGTGTGTATCTGGGTATGTCTGTCTATATGTATTTCCATCTGTGTGTGTGTATCTGGGTATGTCTGTCTATATGTATATCCATCTGTGTGTGTGTATCTGGGTATGTCTGTCTATATGTATATCCATCTGTGTGTGTGTATCTGGGTATGTCTGTCTATATGTATATCCATCTGTGTGTGTGTATCTGGGTATGTCTGTCTATATGTATATCCATCTGTGTGTGTGTATCTGGGTATGTCTGTCTATATGTATATCCATCTGTGTGTGTGTATCTGGGTATGTCTGTCTATATGTATTTCCATCTGTGTGTGTGTATCTGGGTATGTCTGTCTATATGTATATCCATCTGTGTGTGTGTATCTGGGTATGTCTGTCTATATGTATATCCATCTGTGTGTGTGTATCTGGGTATGTCTGTCTATATGTATATCCATCTGTGTGTGTGTATCTGGGTATGTCTGTCTATATGTATATCCATCTGTGTGTGTGTATCTGGGTGTGTCTGTCTATATGTATATCCATCTGTGTGTGTGTATCTTGGTATGTCTGTCTATATGTATATCCATCTGTGTGTGTGTATCTGGGTATGTGTGTCTATATGTATATCCATCTGTGTGTGTGTATCTGGGTATGTGTGTCTATATGTATATCCATCTGTGTGTGTGTATCTGGGTGTGTCTGTCTATATGTATATCCATCTGTGTGTGTGTATCTGGGTGTGTCTGTCTATATGTATATCCATCTGTGTGTGTGTATCTGGGTATGTCTGTCTATATGTATATCCATCTGTGTGTGTGTATCTGGGTATGTCTGTCTATATGTATATCCATCTGTGTGTGTGTATCTGGGTATGTCTGTCTATATGTATATCCATCTGTGTGTGTATCTTGGTATGTCTGTCTATATGTATATCCATCTGTGTGTGTGTATCTGGGTGTGTTTGTCTGTATGTATATCCATCTGTGTGTGTGTATCTGGGTATGTCTGTCTATATGTATATCCATCTGTGTGTGTGTATCTGGGTGTGTCTGTCTATATGTATATCCATCTGTGTGTGTGTATCTGGGTGTGTCTGTCTGTATGTATATCCATCTGTGTATATCCATCTGCGTCTGTGTGTCCTTGTCTGTGTGTGTCCGTCCATGTGTCTGTGTCCATGTGTGTTTGTTTGTGTTTGTGTGGGTGGGTGTCCATCTGTATGTCTGTGGGTGTGTGTGTGTGTGTGCTTGTGCATGTGTGTGTGCCTGTGTGTGTGTGTGTGTGTGTGTGTGACTGTGTGTGCATGTGTGTGTGTGACTGTGAGCTGATTTTTCTCTCTCGGATCACTAGCACAGAGACCTGAGGATTGGACGGGAGGTTTGGTCCCTGAATGAATCATAGAATTTACAGTGCAGAAGGAGGCCATTCGGCCCATCGAATCTGCACCGGTTCTTGGAAAGAGCGCCCTACCAAAGCCCACACCACCCTATTCCCATAACCCAATAACCCCACTCAACCAACACTAAGGGCAATTTTGGACACTAAGGGCAATTTATCATGGCCAATCCACCTAACCTGCACATCTTTGGACTGTGGGAGGAAACCAGAGCACCCGGAGGAAACCCACGCACACACGGGGAGGATGTGCAGACTCCGCACAGACAGTGACCCAAGCCGGAATCGAACCTGGGACCCTGGAGCTGTGAAGCAATTGTGCTATCCACAATGCTACCGTGCTGCCCACAAATGCAGAGGCTCCGGGTGCAGGGGTGGGTGAAAGGCTTGCCTTCCTTCTCTGCCACTTTGTCAATTTATTTTAAAAAATAATTAAAGCAAAAAAACAGCCCGCATCCCCTCACCCGCCACACATTCCCCATGCCATCCATGCCAATCTATGCCACCTCATGCCCCCACCCACCTCCATGGCGCCTCATATGCCATATACAAACCCATGGGCCCCACTCACCGCATGACTCTTTAAAGCCCTTGAGGCAACTCATGCCAACCTATGCCCTCACCCACTACCCTTTGCCAACTCACCTCGTGTCAAGGACTATGCTGACGTAACATAAAGTTATGTGCTTATTGATGACATCAGATCCAAACTTCTATCATCCTGTGTGCGAAGATGTGTTTCCTGACAGTGCAGAAGGAGGCCATTCGGCCCATTGAGTCTGCACCAGCCCTTGGAAAGAGCACCCACGCTCCCATCCATCCCATCCCCGTAGCCCAGTAACCCTACATAACCGTTGGGACACTAAGGGGCAATTTAGCACGGCCAATCCACCTAACCTGCACATCGTTGGACTGTGGGAGAAAACTGGAGCACCCGGAGGAAACCCACGCAGACACGGGGAGAACGTGCAGACTCCGCACAAACAGTGACCCAAGCCAGGAATCGAACCTGGGACCTGGAGCTGTGAAGCTACCAGTCACTGACAAGATGGTGGGGTAGATGATCTAAGGTCTGGGGAACGAGATTATAAGCAGTGTCTTAGAGTAGGAAAGTGAGATAGAGAGAGAGGGATAGAGAGAGGGGGAGAGGGAGGGATTACAGAGCATCGGGCCTGGACAACTGAAGCTGCGGCAACAACAGTAGTAGGATTAAAATCCGGGATGGGCGAGAGACCTGAATTAGAGGAGCACAGATATCCCGGAGGGTTGCGAGCTGTAGGAGATCACAGAGTTCTGGAGGGGAGAGGCTGAGGAGGGATTGCAAAGTCAGGATGAACATTATTAAATCGGGATGTTGCTTGACCGGGAGTAGGGGGGGGGGGGGGGGGGGGGGGCGGCGCTATGCGGCAGCCACAAGGGGTGACAGGAGAGAAAGATTTGGGTCGAAAGCAAATTACTGCGGATGCTGGAATCTGAAACGAAAGAGAAAATGCTGGAAAATCTCAGTAGGTCTGGCAACATCTGTAGGGAGAGAAAAGAGCTAACGTTTCGAGTCCAGGTGACTCTTTGTCAAAGCTAACAGACAGAGAAAGTGGGGAATATTTATACTGTGGAGTGAGAATGAAAAATGAGCCATAGCCACAGAAACCCAGGGAAACTGGGTGCTAATGGCCACAGAAACCAAGGGGAAAGAGTGCGAATGGCAGTCCCCAGAGAGAACAAAAGGTGTGAAAGGCCAAACAGCCAGGAAACTAACATCAGAGGGTGAACTGTAGATGTGGGGGGAGGGGAAGGGGGAAGCGAAGAGGAGAAAGGTGAAGGAAAGGTGGATAAGATTGGGGGGGGGCGGAATTAAATATATATTAAGATTTGGGTTGAGTTGGAACCCGAGTTTTGGATGACTTTGAGTAAACAGCCTCCCCGAACAGGCGCCGGAATGTGGCGACTAGGGGCTTTTCACTGTAACTTCATTTGAAGCCTACTTGTGACAATAAGTGATTTTCATTTTTTTTTCATTTCAGAATGTGGGAGACCAGCCAGGAGTGAACTGAGGTAGTCGAGTCTGGAGGTAACAAAGACATCAACGAGGGCTTCAGTAGATGAGGTGAGACAGGGTGACGTTTGGTGAGGTTTTCCAGGTGGGATAGAAGAGGATATTCAGAGGATGTTGCCCGCAGAATGAAATCAATGGTTTGGTTAAGCGGGCGGGAACTTTGCAAACGGAATTCCATCCGCAAAAGTGTGCGTTGTATATTTGGGGAGGGAAACATGGGAATACTCAATCAACAGGAGGATAGTGAGAGGGGTTGAGGAAGTGAGAGCCCTTGGATCGCATGCCCACAGGTCCTTGATGGTGACGGGACAGGTGGACAAGGTGGTCAAGAAAGCATACGGAATGCTTTCCTTCATTGGAACAGGTATTGAATACAAAAGCAGGGATGTAACGGAGAAATTGTATAAAATGCTGGTGAGGCCACAGCTGGGGTTTTGTGTGCTGTTCTGGTCACCACATTACAGGAAGGACAGAATTTGCTCAGGAGAGAGTGCAGAGGAGGTTTACAAGAATGTTGCCGGCACTTGAAAATTGCAGCTATGAGAGAGATTGGATAGACAAGGGTTGTTTTTCTTAGAATAGAAGAGGCTAAGAGGTGACCTAATTGAGGAGTACAAAATAGTGAGGGCCCTAGAGAGGGTAGACAGGAGGCAAAATTCTCAGACCCCCCGCCGGGGAGAATCGGCGGCATTGGGGCCGGCGTGGTCGGCGCGGCGCCGGTTGGAGTATGCGACGACTCTTCAGCACGGGCCGGCGCGCCGCTTCTCGGGCCCAGATGGGCTGAGCGGCCGTCATCAAAAAGCTGAGTCCTGCTGGCGCCGTTCTAACATCCTCTGAACCGGCGGGACCTCGGCCTTGAAGGGGCCAGGGGCGGCCTGTGGGGGAGGGGGCGGCGTTGGGGGGGGGGGGGTCAGACCCCGGGGGGGTCCTCCGTAGCCTTCTTTCCTCTGCACCGGCTCCTGCAGCCCTGCGCCATTTGGCGTCGGGGCCGGCACGGGAAAGAAGGCCACTGCGCATGCGCGGACCCCGCGGTGCCGGGTTCCGGCCGGGATTGGCCGCTGGGGCGGCGGAGGTTGCTCCAGCACCGTGCTACCCCACTGTGGGCCGCAGAGTGGGGTCCCGGAACGGGCGCCGACGCCGGAGTAAAACACTCCCGTTTCTACGTCGGCGTCTGCACTTAGCCGCCTGATGGGAGAATCCCGCCCGTGATTCCCCTCACTGAGGGGCCAATTACCAGGGGGCACAGATTTAAGGTGATTTGTAGAATTATTCGAGGGGTCATGAGGTGATGCGCGTCTGGAATTCACTGCCTAGGTTAGTGGTTGAGGCTGAAATGTTGGACTCATTTAAAAGGTACCTGGATCCACAGCTGGAGCCAGTGAGGCTCCTGAACAGGTGCTGGGAAGTGGGATTAAAATGAACGCTAGTTTCCTTTATTCTCATCTTTGGCCAGCGCAGATACGATGGGCTGAATGGCCCCTTTGTGCACCGTAATTGTCCTGTGTTTCTATGGTTACAGGTGGTCTTAGTGATGTCTCGAATAGGGGGCAGCGCGGTGGCGCAGTGGTCCCAGGTTCGATCCCGGCCCTGGGTCACTATCCGTGTGGAGTTTGCACGTTCTCCCCGTGTCTGCGTGGGTTTCACCCCCATAACCCAAAGATGTGCCGGGTAGGTGGTTTGGCCACATTAAACTGCCCCTTAATTGGAAAAAATGAATTGGGCACTCTAAATGTTTTAATTTTTTTTAAGTGATGTCTTGAATAGAAGCTCAACTCGGGGTCACATATGACATTAAGGTTGTGAACAGACTGGTTTAGTCTCGACTGTTTCCAGGGAGAGGGATGGAGTCAGCTAGTGAACGGAGTTTGGAGTCAGGGATTGAAAACAATGGCTCCGGTTCGATACTAAAGATACGACTACCGATCTCACTAAGGTAGGAAAAGTCTGAATACGATTCATATCTTTTTTGAGACCGGTATGGGTTGTGAGTATTAAAAAAATTTTTTTTTTAAGAGTATCCAATTTTATTTTCCAATTAAGGGGCAATTTAGCGTGGCCAATCCACCCACCCTGCACATCTTTTGGGTTGTGGGGGTGAGACCCACGCAGACACAGCGAGAATGTGCAAACGCCACACGGACAGTGACCCGGGGCCGGGATTGAACCTGGGACCTCGGCGCCTTGAGGTAGCAGTGCTAACCACTGCGCCACCGTGTCGCCCTTGGAGTGTTGTCAGTAGATACAGATAGACACAGTAGCATTGTGGTTAGCACAATTGCTTAACAGCTCCAGGGTCCCAGGTTCGATTCCGGCTTGGGTCACTGTCTGTGCGGAGTCTGCACATCCTCCCCGTGTGTGCGTGGGTTTCCTCCGGGTGCTCCGGTTTCCTCCCACAGTCCGAAGATGTGCGGGTTAGGTGGATTGGCCATGATAAATTGCCCTTGGTGTCCAAAATTGCCCTTAGTGTTGGGTGGGGTTACTGGGTTATGGGGATAGGGTGGAGGTGTGGGCTTGGATAGGGTGCTCTGTCCAAGAGCCGGTGTAGACTCGATGGGCTGAATTACCTCCTCCTGCACTGTAAATTCTATGAAATATTCAACTCTATTAGAAAATGACGTTGCCCTGAATCAGACCCTAGTTCAATCTGTAGCTTTATGCTGCCCCTTGCTGGTATGTTGTTGTAATTACACATTACTGTGTTCTCACTTGTTCTACTTGCCAGAGATGTTAAAATGTTTGTCGTAACCTCTCTTTTGCCCTTCATATTGTTTTTTACTGAGAGATGGATCCGCAATCAGGAACCAGAACCCAGTTTTTCCTCTCCTGAGAGCAAAGTTCACTCCGGCCAATTGTGATATTCCTACTGCAGAGTGCCCATGGAGTCTCAGCACCTTCCTGGGCCTGCGTGGCTCAGAGTCGCACTGGACCCAGATTGTGACACTGTGTTACAAACCTGAGACTTTCCTAGGTTGATTAATATATGGATTGGTAACGACTGTGTATTTTATTGATCAGCAATTATCTTTAAAGAGTAAGCATAAAGGTGACCAGTGGTGAAAAATCCCATTCGCTGACCTCGCTGTCCATATCTGAATGGCAGTAGGTGTATTTACTCACTGCATCAACTTGGTTTGGTTGGTCATACTCAGGTCTCACTGGCAGGCGACTAATGTTCGTGAAATAAAAACAGGAACTGCCAGAAAGACCCAGGGTTGGATTCTCCATTTCAGCGGCTCAGTGCCAGCTGAAACGGAGAATTTGCAGGCGTGTTATGACGCCATAATCGGCGCTAAGCCCTGACCAATTCCGGGACCGGTGAGGGGGCTAGCAGCGACGCCGGGTGAAACTCCCGGCTCCCACGGCAAAAATAGACAGAGAATGGCTGGGTCCCTGGCGTCGCATGGGCGTGTCGATGACCTACAGCAGTCGCGCCGGCCATGCATGAAATGAAAGGAAATGAAAATCGCTTATTTTCACAAGTAGGCTTCAAATGAAGTTACTGTGAAAAGCCCCTAGTCGCCACATTCCGGCGCCTGTTCGGGGAGGCTGGTACGGGAATTGAACCATGCTGCTGGCTTGCCTTGGTCTGCTTGCAAAGCCAGCTATTTAGGCCTGGATCCGACCTGCTAAATACGACGCCATAGGCCACTCCTCACCAGTCCCCCCCCCCCAGCCCTAGCAGAATCCCCCCCCCCCACCCCCCCCCCGGCCAGCGGCATGGATCGTGGCCGAATGTGGCGGTGCTGGGCACAGTCCGCAGCCGCCATGCCGGTTTCCTGACCGCTCAGACCACTCGCGGGAGGGCCTTCCGATGACGTTCCAACGACGTTTCAAGTCCAATATGACGCGTCTCCAGATTGTTCTTCCCCAGTTCATGGCTCTTCTTCAAGAATGCTGCCACTGGACCCTGAAAGGGCAGGTTTAATGCTCCACTGCGCCTCCAACAATGTGGCTCGGCCTGGGCACTGGCACTGGGAGTGTCAGCCTGGATGGTTACAGAGATGCATCAGTGATGAGGAAGAAATTGTTGACACCAAAAGGAGGAAGTATTCCTCGTGCTGGGATACTCTTCGTAAACTCTTCCTGCTTGGACCTGACACTAATTGACTTCTCCTGTCCTGAGTACAGCTTTAATGAGAGATTGGTGGCCATTAATGGCCAGGGCTGCCAAGCCCAATGAATTTGTGCGCCATCTGGACAACCAGCATCAGAGGATGCGTCAGCCATGACAGTGAGAGCGAACCCTTGCAGAATAGCAACTGGCATTCCAGGAACGACTCCCAATAATCAATAATCACAAACAATAATCAATCATTCACATTCAGATACAAGAAGGAATATGCAGGAAACCGGAAATATAAACAGCAAGTGCTGGAAAACACTCAGCGGGTCAGGCAGCATCTACAGGGAGAGAAAGGGTGTGGACAGGCTGGATTTTCTGATGGGCTCTGGGACTGTGAACAATTTGGTGTCCTGGGCTGCCCTTGCCGGCAGTGAGGGCAGCTCAGCACTACTCCCAAAGTCAGCCCCTTGGTAGTGTTCTCCATGCTCACTGTCCAATAAAGGTGGACTCCCAATGCTGCCGGCCCAATCAGACAGCTAGTACCTCTGGTACCTTGGCAACCCCGCTGGTGTGCGTTGCTGAGACAGGTGGGAGCTCGGGAGGACTCCGCAACATGAAGGAGCCCTCACAGAAAGAAATAAGTTAGAAATAAAAATCAGAAGGGCCAAACAAGCAGACCCCATAGATTGAGAAGCCAATCCTTCTCCCTGCTATGGCTGGGAAATGTCCCCAAGCCTGCCACCCTACGGTTGGGAAAACTCATAGAATCGTAGAATCCCTACAGTGCATAAGGAGGCCATTCAGCCCATCGATTCTGCACCAACCCTCTGAAAGAGCACCCCACCTGGGCCCAAACCCCACACTATCCCCCAAGGGCCAATTTAGCGTGGCCAATCCACCTAACCTCTACATCTTTGGACTGTGGGAGGAAACCGGAGCACCCGGAGGAAACTCACCCACACACGGGGAGAACGTGCAGACTCCACACAGACAGTGGCCCAAGACTCCAGCGACCCGGGTTCAACTCCTGCCTCGGGTCACTGTCTGTGTGGAGTTTGCACGTTCTCCCTTTGTGTGCGCGGGTTTCCTCCGGGTGCCTCTGCTTAGGGTTGTGAGGCAGCAGTGCTAACCACTGTGCCACGTTTTATATAAAAAGAGGAAAAAGAGAAAAAGAAACAGAAGGGAAAAAACTCAGCCCTATTTTCCAGGCTCGTGGCATTTCACAGAACTGGCATCTTTCAGATGTCGTTTCTGAACAGAACGGCCCAGTGCCATCAAACGAAAACTAACAAAGGCACCCCCACCCCTTTTGGTCATTGGCGGGGAGCAATGAACTCGTAACAGAAAGAAACTGAAACATTGAGTTCTAAAACACTCCGGGTCCTTGGTCCTTGGAACGCCAAACGCCTTTAGATGCTGGCTTGTCTTCAGTGCCTGTCGCACATTTTCTGCTCTTGAATTTACATCCCAGCAGTTGGACCTTTGCATCTTATCTCTGGAAATTTGCAAAGCCCTGGAGCCTGCTGTGGACATGACCCGCAGTTTGATGCTTTACAGCAGCTCCCACAATTGTATTCAACAACAGTAACTTTTATTTATATAGTGCCTTCAATGGGGTAAAACATCCCAAGGTACTTCACAGAAGCCTGATTGTTAATTGTAAATTAATTTTGTTTAATTGTACGCAGGTGCTGGGCATTCACTGGGCATTCACTTGAGCCCTTTGAACAGACACAGGTAAGAGCTGGGCCTGTTAGATTCGGAGTTGTATGCTGGCAGCATGTAAGTCTGTAAGTAAATATGAAGGTGTGTAAATATTATCTCCAGTTCCATCCAAGACCAACTGAGTTTCTGGAATAAAACAAAGTTTGACACCAAGCTATGTGCAGGTGGGATGGGTGACAAATGTTTGGTCAAAGAGGAGGTTAAGGAGAAGAGAGAGGAACAGGTTTAGGGAAGGAATTGCAGAGTTTAGGGCAGGGCTGACTATTTCCTTTGGCAGCATGTTCCATTGTGGGATTTACCATGCGAGGAAAGATTGTTGAGACAGTGGGCGAAATTCTCCGCCTCGCGACACTGCAAACGTGAAAACACTTGGACGGAGAATTGGGCGTCCAGCTAAAATCAAGGTCCATGCCTGGCACTGATTTGGGTGTCGTGCTCCGGCCCCTCGCAGGTGGCGATAATGATGTGTGCACCACGCTGTGGCAGCATCATGCAAGGCCGACATTTGCATGCATATAAATGTGATTAGCGTGTTGGACCCACGAGACTCCAGCCGCTCACTGCGATGCTCTGCCACTCTCAGGCGGATGTCACACCGCTGCGATTTACTCCAGGTATTTACAAATGGGGACTGGGCGCCATGGCTGCTGAGGGGGAGAGAGAAGGTAAGCAAAGTTTGAAAAACTGTTAAAAATTGCTGCCAGGGCCAGGGTGTGTGTATGTGTGTGTGTGTGTGGGGGGGGGGGGTGTGGATAGTAGCAGGGAACGGCTTGATGACAGCTCCGTGGATTCGGAGTGTCCTCCTCGGGATCAGGTCGAGCTGGGACCCATCTGGAATCTCTCAGACATCCGTACATCGGTGTATCAGCACAGTAACGGATGTCCTATGTGCCTGGGCAGCGGCCTATATAAACATCAGTCTGGACCAGGCACATCAGGTGGAGGTAGGGTCACCCGAGGGAGCGGACAGTCGGAGGGCTGCCCAATATCAGGAATCAGCTGTAGTCCAGGCAGGTATCGCTCTTCTGGAAAGTATGATCCCATCGCTGGTGGAGATGCAGATGCAGAGCCAGGGTCTACAGGAGGGGGTGTCAGCAACTTTTCAACGCTTATAATTGCAGCTGGTGGAGTCTAACCGTTTTCAGGTGCATGAGATGGATTTGCCCCCATCGCTGGCGTGCCCCAGTTCCAGGGGGTAATCGATGGTTCTCATGTCCCCCGACGAGCACCAGCTCATCAGGGGGTGCCCTTCATCAATAGGAAGGGGTTCCACTCCCTGAATGTGCAGTTGGTGTGTGACTATCAGCTACACATCAGGCACATCTGCACCCGATGTTAGACGTTTTAGTTGCTGTGATATGAAGAGTCTAAAGTTCTGTTCCTTTTTCACAAACACACATTTATTTCCTTCCAACAGCCTTTGCACAAAACTCTAACTATACATCACCTGCCAGAGGCCACCTGAAGCCCCTTTACATATCAGTGTCAATTAATGGATACTTAACATAAATGAGACAACTAATTGCAATGTCTCTTAACCCATTACTTAACAGTCTTCCCTTCCTTGGAGAAAAAAAATAACTAGGCGAAAACAAAATTTCAAGAAACTCAAAAACACACACATGATTTACCCCCTTTTCTTATTTTTGTTTGGGCAAGGAAAAAAAACAGTCACAAGAACAAGCGCCCTTCATTAACAATATCCAAAAGTTTCTGTGAACTCACCCCTCTTTTCGTAAAACAGTCTGACAGTTGATAGCTCCTGTCGACCCATTTAATTTTTGTTATTTCCCCTCTGTCCAACATCTGCTTCAAACTTGCGATGTCTATCCGTAACCTCTTTTCATTGACACTCTTTGTAGAGTGCACATTTTCCCACAGGGATTTATTGTCAATGCGATAGTCAATAGGTATATTACCCAAATCCCCATATCCCACAATTTCTGTCAATATCATACTTATATAAAAGGCCATATCCACCGCCTCTACAAGGCTTAACTTCTCAGCAGCCAAGGTGCTTTTTACCACTCTCCTTATTTTCTTTGTTTCCCACACAAGCGGGCAACATAGTGAACAGGTCCGCAGGACCTTTCCTTTCCCCAAAAGGAAAATTATAAAACCTCCTGCGCTTGAAACCCCATCACATAAATTTGCGTAGGACGCATCACTATAAACTATGAGTTTCAAGTGCCTAAGGTGACCTAAAACCGGGAACTTCAAAACACACCTGCATTTTTAGGTTGGCCAACGCTTTATTTGCTCTTATTATGTCTTCCACTTTGGGATCATTCATTTTTGTACTCAACTCTAAGACATCAAAACTCATGTCCGGTCTAGTCTGTCTACCTAGCCAGTTCAGTTGCCCAATTAAACTTCGCAGTTGCTCTTTTTCTATCTTTGAAACCATTGCGTCTTTTTATGAAACTCAGCCACGACTAATTGCTATTGGGCTGATGCTTTCCAAATAAGATTGCTGATGTAAAGTTGCCCCTAACGTAGTCTGTCCAATTTCCAGTCCAATATATTTAAATGCACCGGAAGCCTGACTTCCAACCCTGAATTCTTTCCTCAAACCAGAGATTACAATAGCTTCAAAATCACTAGTCCCACCCCACAAAAAATCATCAACATGCATCATAAAAATGCCAGAAAGATTTCCTTTATAGTGCCAGTAAAACATTGCAGGATCTGCTTTCAACTGGTAACAGCCGAACTTTAACAAAACTGACCTTACTGAAAAATACCAGACTCTAGATGCATCATTTAATCCATATACACATTTGTTCAACTTCCAGAGTACCCCTTCTGTGTTAGCTGCTTCTTTAGGAGGACGGAGAAAAATGTCTCTCTGGAGCTGATGCCCCTGCAAAAAGGCAGCTTTTATATCTATAGATTTGCATTCCCATGCCTTTGTGGCTAATAGAGCCAAGAAGATCTTTAAAATAACCATTCCTGCTGTAGGTGAATCTACCCTTAAATCCTGATCTTTTAAGTTTTCTTCAAATCCCCTTGCCACAAGCCTGGCCTTTGCCTTACAAGTTCTATCCGGAAGAACCTTTTCTGTGGGATAGAACTCTTTGTCCCCTATCCGGTTGTAGCGCACAAAGACTCCGTGAGACGAATAGAGTGAAGTCGATGAGGCTTTATTAAGCGTGTCTGTTCCACCGCAGCTCGATAGTAGAATGGCCTGCGGGGGAGGACTCCGGCTTCTTATACTCCGCCTTCAGGGCGGAGCTAGAGGTCAACGGCCAACCAGGACCCGGGATCTGTCAGCCAATGACATTAGGGCTTCCAGTCCCACATGACCCCTAATACATACTACCACATTCACCCCTTGTCAAAAATGAACCCGGCGGGGTGATGCTTCGCATGGTGGTAAGGGTTTACAGGGCTGGTCCTGGGAGGAAAACATTCATATGGCAATACAGTATGTACAATTTTGTCCTGTTTCAACTATTTACAGAAGGTATCGGGAGAAAAGCAAAATGTTCTTGTGAAAAGTCCATATATTGATTTAGATCGACGCCACGAGTCGGTCGGGCGGTCTGGTCATCCGTGTCGATCGCCTCGGCCCCGGTGGTGGGGTGGTGCTTGTACCGGTGTTGTCGTCTCCGGGAGTCTTACGGTTTCAGCTTGGGCTTTATTCTTGGTCGGACCTGAGGGGAGGGGAACCGATCCTCCTGGGAAGGGGGCGGTCGCAGGGTGCGGCGGTGGCAGGAAGGGGGGGGGTTGGGTGAATGGTGTCGGGGGTGTGTGTGTGTTGTCGGCGGGCGCCAGATCCCGCAGGGAGACCGTGTCCTGTCAGCCGTCGGGGTACTCCACGTAAGCGTACTGCGGGTTCGCGTGGAGGAGGTGAACCCTTTCGACCAACGGGTCCGCCTTGTGTGCCCGCACATGCTTTCGGAGCAAGATGGGTCCTGGGGCCGCCAGCCAGGTCGGCAGCGACGTTCCAGAGGAGGACCTCCTAGGGAAGACAAGGAGGCGCTCATGAGGCGTTTGATTAGTGCTCGTACATAATAGCGACCGGATGGAGTGGAGAGCATCCGGGAGGACCTCCTGCCACCGTGAAACTGGGAGGTTCCTGGACCGTAGGGCCAGTAGGACGGTCTTCCAGACCGTGCCGTTCTCCCTCTCTACTTGCCCGTTCCCCCGGGGGTTTTAGCTGGTCGTCCTGCTTGAGGCTATGCCCTTGCTGAGCAGGAACTGGCGCAGCTCGTCACTCATGAAAGAGGACCCCCTGTCGCTGTGGACGTATGCGGGGCAACCGAACAGTGTGAAGATGGTGTTCAGGGCTTTAATGACTGTGGCCGCGGTCATGTCAGAGCAGGGAATGGCGAATGGGAAGCGGGAGTATTCGTCCACCACATTAAGGAAGTATGTGTTGCGGTCGGTGGAGGGGAGGGGCCCTTTGAAATCCAGACTAAGGCGTTCAAAGGGGCGGGAAGCCTTAATCAGGTGCGCACCATCCGGCCTGAAAAAATGCAGTTTGCATTCTGCGCAGATGTGGCAGTCCCTTGTGACTGTACGGACCTCCTCTAAAGAGTATGGGAGGTTGCGGGACTTGATAAAGTGGAAAAACCGAGTGACCCCCGGGTGGCAGAGGTCCTCATGGAGGGTTTGGAGGCGGTTAATTTGTGCGTTGGCACATGTGCCGCGGGATAGGGCATCGGACGGCTCGTTCAGCTTTCCGGGACGATACAAGATCTCGTAGTTGAAGGTGGAGAGCTCAATCCTCCACCTTAAGATCTTGTCATTTTTGATTTTGCCCCGCAGTGCATTATCGAACATGAAGGCTACCGACCGTTGGTCGGTGAGGAGAGTGAATCTCCTGCCGGCCAGGTAATGCCTCCAATGTCGCACAGCTTCCACTATGGCTTGGGCTTCCTTTTCCACTGAGGAGTGGCGGATTTCTGAAGCATGGAGGGTTCGGGAGAAAAAGGCCACGGGTCTGCCCGCTTGGTTAAGGGTGGCCGCTAGAGCTACGTCGGAGGCGTCGCTCTCGACCTGGAAGGGGAGGGACTCGTCGATGGCGCGCATCGTGGCCTTTGCGATATCCGCTTTGATGCGGCTGAAGGCCTGGCAAGCCTCTGTCGACAGAGGGAAGGTCGTGGTCTGTATTAGGGGGCGGGCCTTGTCTGCGTACTGGGGGACCCACTGGGCGTAGTATGAAAAAAACCCCAGGCAGCGTTTCAGGGCTTTTGAGCAGTGCGGGAGGGGAAATTCCATGAGGGCGCGCATACGTTCGGGGTCGGGGCCTATTATCCCATTGTGCACTACGTAGCCCAGAATGGCTAGCCGGTTGGTGCTAAAAACGCACTTGTCCTCGTTTTACGTGAGGTTCAAGGCTTTGGCGGTCTGGAGGAATTTTTGGAGGTTGGCGTCATGGTCCTGCTGGTCGTGGCCGCAGATGGTTACATTGTCGAGATACGGGAACGTGGCCCGCAACCCATGTTGATCAACCATTCGGTCCATCTCCCGTTGGAAGACCGAGACCCCGTTTGTGACGCCAAATGGGACCCTTAGGAAATGGTATAATCGCCCGTCTGCCTCGAAGTATGTGTACTTGCGGTCACTTGGGCGGATGGGGAGCTGATGGTAGGCGGACTTGAGGTCCACGGTGGAGAAGACTTTATATTGGGCAATCCGATTGACCATGTCGGATATGCGGGGGAGAGGGTACGCGTCTAGTTGTGTGTACCTGTTGATGGTCTGGCTATAGTCTATGACCATCCTTTGTTTCTCCCCTGTCTTCACTACTACCACCTGTGCTCTCCAGGGACTATTGCTGGCCTGGATTATGCCTTCCTTTAGTAGCCGCTGGACTTCGGACCGAATGAAGGTCCGGTCCTGGGCGCTGTACCGTCTGCTCCTAGTGGCGACGGGTTTGCAATCCGGGGTGAGGTTCGCAAACAAGGACGGGGGTTGCACCTTGAGGGTTGCGAGGCCGCAGATAGTGAGTGGGGGTATTGGGCCGCCGAATTTGAACGTAAGGCTCTGTAGATTGCACTGGAAATCTAACCCCAGTAATGTGGGGGCGCAGAGTTGGGGAAGGACGTGTAGTTTGTAGTTTTTGAACTCCCTCCCCTGCACCGTTAGGGTAACTATGCAGAAGCCTTGGATCTGTACGGAGTGGGATCCTGCAGCTAGGGAAATCTTTTGTGCGCTGGGATAGGTGGTCAAGGAACAGCGTCTTACCGTGTCGGGGTGGATAAAGCTCTCCGTGCTCCCGGAGTCGACTAGGCATGGTATCTCGTGCACGTTTATTAGCACCGTTGTCGTCGTCGTCTGGAGTGTCCGGGGCCGAGCTTGATCGAGCGTAATTGAAGCGAGACGTGGTTGTAGTAGTGGAGCGTCTTCCTCGAACCCCGTGGAGCCGTCGACACTGGGGTCAGTTGTTGCCGTCCAAGATGGCGTCGGGGATGAACAGAATGGCTGCCCCCATACATCGCACATGGCTGGGGGGTCACAAGATGGCGGCGGGGGTGGACAAAATGGCCGCCCCCACGCGTCGTACAGGTCTGGGGTGGTCCAAGATGGCAGCGCCCTTCCTCCCCTCGTGGTGGCCGGGACCCAAAATGGCGGCGTCTGCGGGTCGCACATGGGGCGCTGGGGGGGTTGGGGAGCGTTAGGACCGCGCGGGGCTCCCTCATCTCTGTGGACAGCGGTGGTCGGGACCCAAATTGGTAGCGCTGGCGGGTCATACGTGGGGATGGGGGATAGGGTTGGGGAGCGTAAGCGGCGTACAGGGCTCCCTGTTCTCCCGGGACCGCGGTGGTCGGGACCCAGAGCGGCTACGCCTGCGGGTCGTATATGGGGCGCTGGGGGGGTTGGGGAGCGTAAGCGGCTTGCAGGGCTCCCTGTTCTCCCGGGACAGCGGCGACCTCGCGGGACCGGCACACAACCGCGAAATGGCCCTTTTTCCCTCAGCTCTTGCAGATTGCTGCGCGGGCCGGGCAGCGCTGCCAGGGGTGTTTCGCCTGGCCGCAGAAATAGCAGCGGGCGCCCCCGGTGCGACTTGGCGTTTGGACCGCGCAAGCCTGTGGGGTGTCCGGGGGGGCGGGGTGGGTTTGTCGCGACGGGTACATACGGAGCCCAATGGGCTGCCGCGCGGTCGGGGCCGTAGGCGCGGGTATTACGCGCGGCCACGTCTAGAGAGGCTGCTAGGGCCCGTGCCTCTGAGAGTCCTAGCGACTCTTTTTCTAGAAGTCTTTGGCGGATTTGGGATGAATTAATACCTGCCACAAAAGCATCGCGCATTAACATGTCCGTGTGTTAATTTGCGTTCACCGAAGGGCAGCTGTAGGCTCGTCCCAAAATCAGCAGCGCGGCGTAGAATTCGTCCATCGATTCTCCGGGACTTTGCCGTCTCGTCGCGAGCTGGTAGCGAGCGTAGATTTGGTTAACTGGGCGGACGTAGAGACTTTTCAGTGCTGCGAACGCCGTCTGGAAATCCTCCGCGTCTTCGATGAGGGAGAAAATCTCCGTGCTTAACCTCGAGTGCAGGACCTGTAGTTTTTGGTCTTCTGTGACCCGGCTGGTGGCCGTTCTGAGGTAGGCCTCAAAACAAGTCTGCCAGTGCTTGAAGGCTGCTGCCGCGTTCACTGCGTGGGGGCTGATCCTCAGGCATTCCGGGATGATCCTGAGCTCCATAGTCCTTTTTAGGCACGCTTAATAAATTGTAGCGCACAAAGACTCCGTGAGACGAATAGAGTGAAGTCGATGAGGCTTTATTAAGCGTGTCTGTTCCCCCGCAGCTCGATAGTAGAATGGCCTGCGGGGGAGGACTCCGGCTTCTTATACTCCGCCTTCAGGGCGGAGCTAGAGGTCAACGGCCAACCAGGACCCGGGATCTGTCAGCCAATGACATTAGGGCTTCCAGTCCCACATGACCCCTAATACATACTACCACACCGGTACTTCCGTGTATACCCCAAATTCACTCCAACTATGCAATTCTTGCTGTTTAGCTTTTTGATAACTTTTTCATCTAATTTATTTGAAGCCACCAAAATCTCACGTGCATGTGGGCTTCAACTCCTATTAGTATTCGTAGTCTTACTCATGTTCTGAGATCTTGATAAACTACGATCCCTCTCCCGCCTGGTATCTCGTTCTGTACTGCTACTGCTTGATCTTTCCCTTTCAATAGTTCTCGACCTTTTCCTGCGGACCTGTTCACTATCCGATGTACTATCTGAACTGGCACTGCGTTTCTATGCCCTCCATCTTTGAACTTCGTTTTCCCAATCCATTGTCTTGACTCCTTCCCCTGAATGCTGTACATTCAACCAATGTTTATACTTTCCAGTGGCCTTCCCTGCTCTACTAATAACAGTTGCATCCTTCCATTGACTAGACCGTTCAGGCAAGTATGTCACTTTTGTACCAACTTTTGGCAGTTGCCCTTTCGGAAAATGGCCTGTTCTAATTCATCAGAAGTGTTGTGTTCCTCCACAGAAACCCTGTCTATATCAGTTAATTGGTCCTCATAGTTCTGTAACACATGCATACCAGATGACTCTGGTTCCTCGTCATGTCTGTCTACTCTGTCTAAATTTGAAAATTTGTAATCTGTACCCATTATCCTTGATGAATGTACTCAAACAGTTTGATTACCATGTTGCAAAATAATTGTTTTGCCATCTATACCGATGATCTTCCCTGGGCCTTTCCATTCATTAGAATTGTCTCTCTTATAGTATACCATGCCGCCTTGCTGAAAAACGGCATCTGATGGCCGTACGCTATGTCTTAAAGCTCTGCGAATTCTTTCAGAGACTTTTGCTTCAAAAAAAGCTTTTCTACTGCTATGTAATGCATTTAAATGTTCAGCAAAACCAGAGCTAATTGTAGTCCCCTCCCAAGCTGGAAGCTGGTCATCCAAAATGGACGGAATTTTAGGATTTCTACCAAACACTAATTGATAAGGACTATAGCCCCCAACCATCTGCAATGAATTCTTTGCATGTACTGCCCATGCCAAAGCTGAATTTAGCCTGCAATTTGGTCCATCTGCCAAAATTTTCCGAAGCATGTCATCGATGACAGCATGATTTCTTTCACAGACACCATTACTAAATGGGCTTTCTGCAGCCGTATTCATAACTCTGATATTCATGTTTTCACACATATCGCTAAACTCATCATTAGCAAATTCTCCCCCATTATCCGTAAGGAATTTTGCCGGTGGACCATTTCTTTCCCTATCCATTTTTCCACGATTTGATCCAGAATTACTCTCTTTTCTTTACTTCGTACAATCGTTGATTGACTAAATCTGGTTGCTAAATCTACAAAATGCAAAATAAATATATTATTTGCTTTATCCCAGATCTTAAGGTCCATGGCCACAATGTTGTTAAAATCCCTGGCCAAAGGTAGGGTTACTATCGGTCGTGCTGGTGTCCTTCTGTACTTCCTATAAACTTCACAGCGTTCACTAACCTGTTCTATCAGTTTAGTATAGTCGTCATCCCTTACCCCTGTATCCTTTAATACATTTTTCAGCCTCCGAGGAGACGGATGTGCAAATTGCCTATGCAGTTTTAATACCACAAGCTTTTTATCAGCTAAAGTCCCATTTTCAACTGCCATTAACACATCCTTAACCACTCTACTTGAAATATTATTTGTCAGTAATGGAATACAATAGTGTCCCGACTGTGTAAATTGTAAGTCCACCGTCTTTCCAAAAACTGTTGCCTTATCCTGTTCCATATCCAGTTTCATGTGTGCTTTCTTCATCGACGGTCTGCTCAGAAGCAAAGGTATCTCACTTGATACAACATCCGTGCTAATGAAATGATTCACTCCGGCAATATTGCAAGGGATCACCACTCTTTTCAGCGACTTCAGAGTATTATCATCCCCAAACCTGAAACTTGTGGAACTTTCAAATTCCTTAACCTTGTTACGATTTTCAGCATTCAGAGTGTCCAGGTAACATTTTAACCAGTCAATTCCACACACAGTAGATGTGCAGCCACTGTCCAATACAGCACAGTTGAAGGATTCTGCAACCAACACCCTCATTACCGGCGTAAAACTGCTTGTCAATAGGACAATGCCTTCTTTCTGGTCACTATCTTTTTCCTCTTCTGACTCTTCCATGTCATGTGTTGCTTCAAACACTCAACTTAACGAGTTGGACAGTTGAAAGCATAATGGTATTGACAGTCATATCGAAAACATTGATTTATCATGCCCCGTGCATTCCTGGGGTTCATCTTCCTATTGTAGGTTCTAACTGGGTTTCGCTCTTCATAATTTCCTTGTCTCGGTCTCCTTCTATAGTCTTGAGCCCTGTTCATAGCCATACGATTTCGCCATCCTGTTAGTAGTGTATATATATTCCATATTCTGCCTAATTGCAGGCTGACCTATTTGGGTCATCAGAGCCATCGGAATCGAATGTTTCCCCAGAAACTTCTGTAAAGCTTTTGTCATCTGTTCGAATAAGGTATCCTTATCTGTAAACTGAACTCCTGTCAAAACCAGGAGCCTATCCATGTTGCTCACTCTAGAACAAAGAACAAAGAACAAAGAAATGTACAGCACAGGAACAGGCCCTTCGGCCCTCCAAGCCCGTGCCGACCATGCTGCCCGACTAAACTACAATCTTCTACACTTCCTGGGTCCGTATCCCTCTATTCCCATCCTATTTATGTATTTGTCAAGATGCCCCTTAAATGTCACTATCGTCCCTGCTTCCACCACCTCCTCCGGTAGCGGGTTCCAGGCACCCACTACCCTCTGTGTAAAAAACTTGCCTCATACATCTACTCTAAACCTTGCCCCTCTCACCTTAAACCTATGCCCCCTAGTAATTGACCCCTCTACCCTAGGGAAAAGCCTCTGACTATCCACTCTGTCTATGCCCCTCATAATTTTGTAGACCTCTATCAGGTCGCCCCTCAACCGCCGTCGTTCCAGTGAGAACAAACCGAGTTTATTCAACCGCTCCTCATAGCTAATGCCCTCCATACCAGGCAACATTCTGGTAAATCTCTTCTGCACCCTCTCTAAAGCCTCCACATCCTTCTGGTAGTGTGGCGACCAGAATTGAACACTATACTCCAAGTGTGGCCTAACTAAAGTTCTATACAGCTGCAACATGACTTGCCAATTCTTATACTCAATGCCCCGGCCAATGAAGGCAAGCATGCCGTATGCCTTCTTGACTACCTTCTCCACATGTGTTGCCCCTTTCAGTGACCCGTGGACCTGTACACCTAGATCTCTCTGACTTTCAATACTCTTGAGGGTTCTATCATTCACTGTATATTCCCTACCTGCATTAGACCTTCCAAAATGCATTACCTCACATTTGTCCGGATTAAACTCCATCTGCCATCTCTCCGCCCAAGTCTCCAAACAATCTAAATCCTGCTGTATCCTCTGACAGTCCTCATTGCTATCCGCAATTCCACTAACCTTTGTGTCGTCTGCAAACTTACTAATCAGACCAGTTACATTTTCCTCCAAATCATTTATATATACTACAAACAGCAAAGGTCCCAGCACTGATCCCTGCGGAACACCACTGGTCACAGCCCTCCAATTAGAAAAGCATCCTTCCATTGCTATTCTCTGCCTTCTATGACCCAGCCAGTTCTGTATCCACTTTGCCAGCTCACCCCTGATCCCGTGTGACTTCACCTTTTGTACTAGTCTACCATGAGGGACCTTGTCAAAGGCCTCACTGAAGTCCATATAGACAACATCCACTGCCCTACTCTAGCACAGTCAAGTAATTTAAAGGCCAACACAGACTGTGGAAATTCCAGGTTGTGTTTCTGCAGCCTTTTATATAGTCTGCCAAATTCCATTATATAGTCTTCCATGGAGATATTCTCCATTTTCCGGAACTTATCAAAATCCGACCATGCTTCATACGCACTTAACAAGTCATCTTTCTTATAAATCTTATCCATATAATGTAATAAAGTCTCCAGACCTTCTTCTGAGCCTAACTCTTCCAATTCCAGCTCAGAAAGCACTTTGTTTCGGATTTTACTCCCATATGGTAGAGAAAGAGCCAATGCCATACCTTGTTTTCTCTTTCCCAAAGCAGTTACCTTAGTCCACATAACTACTGCACTTCTCCATTGGTTGTACGATTCCCTTTCAGAAAATAAGGGAGGATAGTCATATCCAGCCATCTTTATCCTCGGTTTAGCCATATAACCCTTTTTTTTTTCTTTGCTCACACTCCTTGGTTTGATCTGGAAAAGTTGTATCTTTCAACCCTTCACATTTACACAGCAACCATCCTCTGCTACCAATTGTTAGACGTTTTAGTTGCTGTGATATGAAGAGTCTAAAGTTCTGTTCCTTTTTCACAAACACACATTTATTTCCTTCCAACAGCCTTTGCACAAAACTCTAACTATACATCACCTGCCAGAGGCCACCTGAAGCCCCTTTACATATCAGTGTCAATTAATGGATACTTAACATAAATGAGACAACTAATTGCAATGTCTCTTAACCCATTACTTAACACCCGATACCCAGGCAGCGTGCCCGACGCATATCTCCTGGCACATTTGTTGGTTGGTCGGGCTACTCATGGGACATCCATGAGGCCGGAGTGAGCTCCAGGTGCTCTACCGTCACCTGGTGCTGCCAGTCTTGGAGTCTGGCTCTCGTCTCAACCAGGGTCTCAATGCCCTCAACCATGAAGCACTGAAATTGGGCCACATCCCTCAGCGAGTGAGTCATGCCCCTCACTGTCTCAGTCATGTCCCACTGTGACTGTCCCTTTGTGACTGGGTCCTGCTCTGGAGGGCCGCAGAGATGTCCAATGTGGGCCCGGTACATGACTGCTTGTGAATGGGCTCCCCTGTCCTGAGTCTCAGCCATCGACTGCACAGTGTGCCCCAAACCTTGGACGTCTTAATCCATGGCTGTGACTTTTTGACCCAAGGCTTCCACTGCGGATGCCACCCATTCAATGTGGGCCTGGATACCCCACATTGCCGACACCACCTCCTGCACCTGAAAACGGTTAGACTCCGCCAGCTGCAATTACAAACGTTGGAAAGTTGCTGACCCCCCCCCTCCTGTAGACCCTGGCTCTGCATCTGCATCTCCACCGGAGATGGGATCATACTTTCCAGAAGAGCGATACCTGCCTGGACTGCAGCTGATTCCTGATATCGGGCAGCCCTCCGACTGTCCGCTCCCTTGGGAGACCCTACCTCCACCTGATGTGCTGTAGCATGTGTGACTTACGCACCAGAAGGTGACCCAGGAATCTCCTCACTAAAATGCCCCACCGAGGTGGTAGTCTCTGCAATGGTGGAGGGTGCAGTTGAATGCAGCATGGGAAAGCGAACTGTACGCAGTTCAGTCCCAGTGTCAACACTCACTCTCCAAATGGTGAATTTCACCCACTGTCTTGGAAACAAATGATCATTGTAGTTTGTGTGAATGGTTACCTCGTGTTTTGTCATCGTCAGAGGGCATTCTGTCTATCAATTCCCACCACATTTTATGGAACATCGTCAGTCTATTTTCCCCCCCTCGTTTGCAGTAGTGAGTTCCATTCCAAATCTTTGATCAAGAATGTGATGCTGGTTGTGGGGTTAGAGGATGTTATGAAGATAGGAAGGGCTGGAGGCTATGGAAGGATTTGATGAGAATTTAATGTGTTATTACAGTTTAATTTTCTCTGGGCTTCACTTACCTGAAATGCACAAAGGCGATATAGCGGAAATCTATAAATGGCCAGGCAACGTTAAAAAAAGTAAGAATAATACTGTTGATGTATCGTTCAAAAACTCATGTATTTTCTCCAAACTTTTCTTGATGAATCCTGTTCTTTGCAGCAGCCAGTGGAGGGCAGTAGTGAGCTCCCGTCTGACATTTTAAGTATCTACGGAGAACTTTACTTGTTTATTCCTTCTTTCTTTGTGTGTTTGTTTCCAGGCTGCGTGCACCATTTCCAGGCCTTCCAACCAGGAAAGTTCCTTGAAATAATTTTAGTACAATTCTGGAATTCCCTCCCTTAGCACCGGTGTCTGTGCTCCCACCCCACCGCAGTGGCCTTGCCGATGGTGACCATAGCCTCAACATAAGGTGGAAGACAGACCGTGATTCCTATCAGACTCTGCCTGAATTAAGTGTGAGCAAAGGTGTCAGCTCAGAGCTTTCAAGACATGAAGACCGACTCTGCCGAATAAATGCAAAGGACATATTTCTTCAGATTGTGCCCCTGCCTGCTCTGCACCCTGAGCAGTCCATCAGTTAATCATGTGTAACTAATCTCATGTTTAATGTATGCAGCATATTTGAATGGTACAAATAGCATAACAAACAACATGCAAATAGCATCTTGGCAATGGGAGATGGGGGCATAGCGTTAATCCAGATGTTCAGGCTGCAGGGACGTGGGTTCAATTCTCACCAAAGCAATTGGTGAAACCTAAATTCGTTCAATGAATTGATAAGTCTGGAATTGAAAAGCCAGTCTCAGTAATGCTGACCATAACAACTACCATCAGTTGCTGTAAAAACCCATCTGGCTCACTAGTGGTTAGCACTGTGGTTTCACAGCGCCAGGGTCCCAGGTTCGATTCCCGGCTGGGTCACTCTTTGTGCGGAGTCTGCACGTCCTCCCCGTATCTGCGTGGGTTTCCTCCGGGTGCTCCGGTTTCCTCCCACAAGTCCCGAAAGACGTGCTGTTAGGTAAATTGGACATTCTGAATTCTCCCTCTGTGTACCCGAACAGGTGCCGGAATGTGGCGAATTAGGGATTTTCACAGTAACTTCATTGCAATGTAAGCCTACTTGTGGCAATAAAAGATTATTATTATTATTAGTGCCCCCTTTTGGGAAGGAAAGAAACTGCCATCCTTACTATCATGATATTCAAACATACATCATAACACATACATAATGATAGACAGAGCAACGGACCAATTAGCACACATAACACGACAGCCAATCACAGACAAGAGCAGACACAGTATAAAACAAGAAACACGACACTTCCTGGGCAGTCCATCTGGAGACGGCACAGGGCCAGGACCTCAAAGCAAGACACTCACACAGTCACAACGTGCTGAGTACCAAGTTTGATGTATAAATAGTTAAATGGAATAAAACTGCGTTGTACCAATCGTGTTGGTTCGTCTGTACCTCAGAGCACCCAACACTTCATGGTACCAGGAAGTGTTGTGTTTCTTGTTTTATACTGTGTCTGCTCTTGTCTGTGATTGGCTGTCGTGTTATGTGTGCTAATTGGTCCGTTGCTCTGTCTATCATTATGTATGTGTTATGATGTATGTTTGAATATCATGACACTTACCTTGACTTCTATTAAAAAACAGACAGATAGCTCTGAGCTGTGTCAGCAGGACCTGATCACAGTACAGGCAGACAGTCCCAAGTTATACTGTAGACTCTGCACTGTGCTTTACTCAATCGAAGCATGGACGTGTAGTTTTATATTAGAAGGCGTGTTAAACTTCAAAACTGTCTTTAAAATGTTGACATTGTCTGGGAGCTGACATGAATTAAAGTAGATGTAAAGCTGCCATTGGAAATCATAGATTCTGGAAGAGTCAAAGACAAGAAACAATATGAGATGATAGCAAAGTCCTCAATCTAATTATCCTGCAGTATCATGCCCACCTAATTTTATTTTCTTCATATATATTCTCAGGTAGAATTCAACCATCGACTAAACCCACTAAGCTCTACCACCTAGGTTAAGTACAGCAGACACATCGGCACACCATCACATTCAGGCTCCCCTCCAGGTCAGCACCACCCTGACTTGGACCTATATCACATTCTTTCATTGTTGCTGGGTCAAAATCTTGCAATTCCCTTCCTCACAGCACTGTGGGTGTACCTGCAGCACAGGGGAGGCAGTGGGGTAGTGGTATTTGTGACATTATGTAGATTGTCTAGTACATAAAGGGGTAATGGCCCCCTGGGCTTGGTTTAGCACAGTGGGCTAAATAGCTGCCTTGCAATGCAGAACAATGCCAGCAGCACGGGTTCAATTCCTGTGCCGCCCTCCCCAAACAGGTGCTGGAATGTGGTGACTAGGGGCTTTTCACAGTGAGTAACTTCACTGAAGCCTACTTGTGACAGCAAGCGGTTATTATTATTAATGTAAGATTATAACCGACCACTAGATGGAGCTGGGGAGCAGACCTATAAAAAGGAATGCCTCTCAGTATTCTGGGAGAGAGTAGGAGAGAGTGGGGAGAATGTAGGAGAGAGCAGACAATTTAAGACAGAGTGCAGCAGACAAGTCTTAGCATAGTGTAGATTGCAACTTAATAGATTATTGCTTGCTATAAGAGTGAGTGGTCGAGCTGTATATTAAGTAGTGTAATAAATGTTAGCTTTATTTTTGAACTTCGCTTGGGTGGTCTTTGTGAACACTTCGACATCCACCCTGAGTATAAGAAAGCCAAAGAACACCACAGTATTGTCACTGGGCTAGTAATCAAGAGTCCCAAGGTAATGCTCTGAGGACCCTGGTTTGAATCTCAGTACGGCAGACAAGGGGTGAGATTCTCCCCCCCCCCCCCCCCGCAGGGTCGGAGAATCGCCGGGGGGCGGCATGAATCCCGCCCCCGCCGGCTGCTGAACTCTCCGGCGCCGAGGTTTTGGCGGGGGCAGGAATCGTACCGCGCCGGTCGGGGGCCGTTGGCAGCGGCCCCACCGTCGATTCTCCGGCCCGCGATGGGCTGAGTGGCTGCCCTTTTTCGGCTGGTGCCGCCGGCGTAAATTACAACAGGTCCTTACCGGTGGGACCTGGCTCCACGGGCGGCCTGCAGGGACCTCGGGGAGGCGCGGGAGGATCTGGCCCCAGGGGGTGCCCCCACGGCGGCCTGGACCGCGATCGGGGCCCACCGATCCGCGGGCGGGCCTGTGCCGTGGGGTCACTCTTTCCCTCCACACCGCCAGCTGGAAATGTCCGCCATGGCCGGTGCGGAGAAGAACCCCCCCGCGCATGCGCTGGGATGACGCCAGCACACGCTGGCGCACCCGCGCATGCACCGGCCAGCAGAGGTCCTTCGGCAGCGGTTGGCGTGGCGCCAAGTCCTTCCTCGCCAGCTGGCGCGGCACCGAACACTCCAGCGTCGGCCTAGCCCCTGAAGGTGTGGAGGATTCCGCACCTTCGGGGCGGCCCGACGCCGGAGTGGTTCACGCCACTCCTCAGCGCCGGAGTGGCCTGTCCCGCCGGATCGTGGAGAATCCCGCCCGAGGACTTTGAAATCAACAAGAAAGGATCTGGAATTAAAAGTCTAATGATAAAAACGTCAATTAAAAAATATTTTTAAAAGTCTAATGATGACAATCGGAGGGATTTTCAGCTCATGTTCGCCGTCAGAGAGATCGGAGATGCAACCGGAAAATCCGGAGGGAATCGGGAAATCCGAATCTCTCTGGAGAGATCGCGTTTCCCAATTTTCCACATCGCTCGGCGGTGACTTCACAAGGTTGACGCCCGCGAAGATCGAGAACCTCATTATAATTGATTTAAATAAATCTGAATACAATTAGCCGTTCACCCTCCTCCCTCCCCCCCCCTTCCTGACCCCCGCACATGTTATTCAGCCCCTTGCATTTATAGACCACCTTTCACCGACTCATGGCTTCCCAAATTACTGTCGAGCCAATTAATGACCATTTCTTAAACTGCCTTCACAGTTATTATGTCGCTGCCTGTGGATGACCAGGTCCTGCTATGTTGTCCTTTCTGGAATTTCATACCTGTGATATAGTGGCCTTCCCTCAATACTGCCCTGGGTTATGGGAACAACCTGGGTTATGGAAACACCAATAGTGCCTGACTCAAAGGTGACAGTGTAGCCACTGGCCTAAATGTATCTTTTTTTTTAAATGATGAGATTCCCTGTTGAACAACTTCAGTGAAGCTTTATGGATGATGTCAGAGGTGGCACTTTTCAGATGAAACATCAAACGGAGGCCTCAGGTATTAGAATCTGTAAAAGATTCCGAGGCGGAAAAGAGCATAAGAGTTCGCCCCTGTGTCGAGGAGTTCATCCCTCACCCAACATAACTAAAAACGGACCATCTGGTCATTATCGCAGTGTTGTTGGTGAGAGCTTGCTGTGCACACATTGGCTACTGTGTTTCCTGCAGTTACAACAGTGACTATGCTTCAAAAATGTTTCATTGGCTGTAAAGGGATTTGGCAGCATAAGTGCTATGGTTTGCGAAAGGCGTTCTATGAATACAGTCTTTCTTTCCTTTCTCTTTGCTTTTCTAATAATTAAGTGCATTTGGTTGGACTTTGTGCTGGAGTTTGCGCTCTCTCGCATTGAAATAAATCACCAGGAAATCTGACCCTGAATATGATGCCAGTTTTGTCCATTTTCTTCCATCAAGCCATAGACCTTCTAACATATCTGAGTGAGCAATATCTGCCATTCATCATCACAGTCCCAGAATTATTCCAGTGTTGATTAAATTAGTAAGAGCAATCACAATCTCCACCAAGTTAATTGAGAAGATGTATTTAGGCGTTGACGTTTTAACGCATGCTTGATTAAGTGTTATAAGGTTTGTTTTTGATTTTGCATAATTTAACTTTAAATCCTGTCACGAGAGCCAATCAGGCCATTTAACGACTGGCGTAAGCCCTTTTAATATGCACATATTTCTGATTTATTTTGTCGCGTAATGCCTTTTTATTTTTTTTATATTCTTTTTTTATTAGTGTTTGCATTTGTGTCAGTGACAAATTTGCTCAGGGCAATATTTTGTTCTCTTGCAATCATTCCATAAATCTTTCAAAATGGCCACAACTCATTCAAATTTTAAAAAAAACAAGTAAAAATTGACCATCTACATCACTAGCGGAGACACATGGCTATCCCCCATCTCCCCTGCAGTCTTTATTAAGCGTCAGTAAGTGTGTCTGAGGTAACGTCAGCTAAGGTGTAAGATTTAAACTGAGCAAATGAACTTGGCAATCAGCAGCTGGGCAGAGGACACCAGCACAAAATTCCTAAGCGTCCAAAATAAACTTAGATTGGAAACTAATGTCCTTCAATGGGGTAAGAACATGGATCGGACCTCTAAGAGAAAGTTAAGGGCAAGCAAGTTTACCGTGTCACATCTTCAGACATACAAAGCACTTGACAGCAATTTACACTTAAAGCCATGTAAGCAAGCAAATGTGGTTGGTTTGGGATTGACTGACATATTTGAAATGGGGAGCTGTTATATGTCTGTTGAGATAGAGGATTGAAGGTCATAGAGGCATTATGACAGTAGCACAGTGGTTAGCACAGTGGCTTCACAGCTCCAGGGACCCGGTTCGATTCACGTCTTGGGTCTGTGCGGAGGCTGCACGTTCTCCCCGTGTCTGCGTGGGTTTCCTCCGGGTGCTCTGGTTTCCTCCCACAGGCAAAAGACGTGCAAGGTAGGTGGATCGGCCACGCTAAATTGTCCTTAGTGTCCAAAAAGGGGTTACTGGGTTACAGTTATAGGGTGGAGGTGTGGGCTTAGGTAGGGTGCTCTTTCCAAGGGCCAGTGCAGACTTGACGGGCCGAATGGCCTCCTTCTGCACTGCAAATTCTATGTCTCTGTCTAATGGGGCTGTATAATCTTTCTCAGCGAAGGATCTTACCATAAAACTTCCATTAAAAGTCTGCACGTTCTCCCCGTGTCTGCGTGGGTTTCCTCCGGGTGCTCCGGTTTGCTCCCACAAGTCCCGAAAGACGTGCTTGTTAGGTGAATTGGACATTCTGAATTCTCCCTCTGTGTACCCCAGAATGTGGCGACTGGGGAATTTTCACAGTAACTTCATTGCAGCGTTAATGTCAGCCTACTTGTGACACTGATAAAGATGATGATGGTAATTAAACACTTTGAGTTGACACGGACCTAGAAAGAAAGAGCTTGCATATATATAATGCCTTTCATGACCTCAGGATATCGCAAAGTATTTTATAGCCAATGTAGTACATTTAAAGTGCAGTCATTGTTCTAATGTAGGGAAATGAGGCAATCGATTTGTGCACAGCAAGCTCACCCAACATCAATGTGATAATGACCACATAATCTGTATTTTCTAGTGATGTTGGCGGAGGGATAAATAGCAGCGGGACCCTGAGTTCCTCTGCTGCCCTTTGAAATCATGCTATGATACTTTTACCTCCACCTGAAAGGGCAGGCGTGACGTCTATTCCGAAAGATTACACCTGTGACAATGCAGGACTCCCGCAGCACTGCATTGGAGTGTCAGCTTAGATTATGTACTGCTTGCCTTGTGTATTGGGTTCTGGGCAATTATACACTGTGTGCTTTCAAGTAACTCACTCCCAGTTCCCTTGCCAAAAAGAAAAGATGTACAGATTTTCAGAGTCAAAAAGCTAAAAATTCTAATGAACGATCTGTAATTGTACAAAGTTATTTCAATGCAAAATGATGTGGACAACCATGTCGGTCAGAAGCATTCTTACCACGCTGGTTCGCAGCACTCTTGACTCTGATTCAGAAGGTTGTGGGTTCAAGTCCTGCTCCAGTGACTTGAGCACAACCTTAAGGTGACACTTCAGTGCAGCCCTGAGGGAGTGATTACCTTTCAGAGATAGCGGGCTAGATTCTCTGCTCCCCGACGCAAAAATTGCGTTCGGTGACAGGGAGGTGTCGAAATCGGGAATGGCGGCGGTTTTCCAATTCTCCGCCCCCTGAAAATCGGCATACTCGTGGAGTACACTGCGCCGAGTATCCACCGCCTCAGGCCATTGCCTGAGACCAGCCCCACGATGCTCCGTTGCTGACTGGCCGAACTCCCGATGGCGTGGGTTACGTGTCCTCACACCGTCCGGGATCCTCACGTGGCGGCTGCGGACTCAGTCCGGGGCCACCACAGTTGGGGGAGGGTCGATCGGTGGGCCGGGGAGGGGGGGCCTTCATTCGGGGCTAAGGGCACTGTGGGCGGGCGGTTCGGGGCGCGCGAGCGGCCGATGCGGGGCACTCTTTTGGCGGTCCAGGTCCACCAGCTGAGGCTGCCATGGAGCACGGCGCAGCGCAACCTCTGACCCGGAAGTGCTGGGGGCCGTATCGGCAGTAAAGTTGCAAGCTCTACACCGGCCTCCTGCTAGCCCCCAGCAAAACGGGGCATCGGTTTTGACGCCAGTTGGCCTGGCGTTAAAGATCACTGTTTTCCCAACCTAGGGACTTAGTCCCAAAAACGGAGAATCCAGCCCAGGATCTTTTCAAATGAGATGTTAATCCTATGGCAGACGTAAAAGATCGCTCTACATTAGCGTGCAGAAGAGCATGAACGTCCTCCTTGGTGTCCAAACAGGTGTTTATCCCTCAACAAATATCACTGCAACAAATTAACGTCACATCGCTGTTTGTGGGAGCTGCCTGTTTGGAGTCTGGATGCCGAGTCTCCTGCATTTCAACCATGACTTCACTTCAATGATACGTCAACAGTGGTAAAGTGCTTTGCGACTTCTTGATGTCATGAATGTAAGTCTGTCTTCCTTTACTGCTCCTCTCAGCAAGTTTCCTGACTTAATTTTTGGTAATATTGAATCCCAGGTGGTTTTGTGCTCGGGGATGATGCACACAACAAACTGAAGTAAGAATACCAATGAACTCATTCCACTTAAGAACATTTCAATCAAGAACCAGTTTACTACCATATGTTATAAGCTATTGATCTAGCACACACATCAATGAGTTACCTTTGCCGTAGCTGACATCAGGCTTCAGAAGGAGGATTTTCGACAGTTTTAATGATACATTGGGACCTGGGTCAGTGACCCAGTAGAGTTCTTGCCCTCGACAGATGACGCAAGTTTAGTTTCTAATGGCTGAAACCTGATGTCAACTTTCAGTCCTTGAGAACAATCAATACTATGGTCAGACCTCAAGCTCTCAAAGTTGTAAAGGCCCCTAAAGTGCTAAGTGTTGGCCTGTTGGCACATAGCACAAAAGATTTTATTGCTGTTCATTTTAGTACTGCTGCACTTAAACAACGCGGACAGGTGCAAGACGCCTGACATTCTGTTGACTTCATGTTAATCAAATGCCACAAGTAGGGCATCTGAGCTATGCCTCTTTGCGCTTTGTCAGCTGCAGTTAGGAATGTGGGGTTAAAAAGGTATGCTCTGCCTATCAATTCAGCACTGTTGCACAGTGGCTAGCACTGTTGCTTCACAGCTCCAGGGACCCAGATTCGATTTTCCACTGTGTGGAGTCTGCACGTTCTCCCCGTGTCTGCGTGGGTTTCCTCCGGGTGCTCCGGTTTCCTCCCGAAAGATGTGCTGTTAGGTAATTTGGACATTCTGGATTCTCTCTCCGAGTACCCGAACAGGTGCCAGAGGGGCTGGTTTAGCACAGTGGGCTAAATAGCTGGCTTGCAATACAGAACAATGCCAGCAGCGCGGGTTCAATTTCCATGCCGGCCTCCCCAAACAGGCGCCGGAATGTGGCGACTTGGGGTTTTTCACAGTAACTTCATTGAAGCCTACTTGTGACAATAAGCGATTATTATTGTTATGTGGCGACTAGGGTCTTTTCAAAGTAACTTCATTGCAGTGTTGATGTAAGCCTACTTGTGACAATAAAGGTTATTATTATAACTCAACCTCTTCTATAGACCATGCACAATGAAATGAAAATCGCTTATTGTCACAAGTAGGCTTCAAATGAAGGTACTGTGAAAAGCCCCGAGTCGCCACATTCCGGCACCTGTTCGGGGAGGCTGGTTTGGTCTGCTTTCAAAGCCAGCGATTTAGCCCGGTGCTAAACCAGTTGGGGACTTCATCCTGCTCTCTGAATCTTCTGAAAAAGATTTGCATAAATAAATAATCCCTGATCAAAAAGATGATCAAATAGAACTCCAAAATACATCATCATTCCCACACTTTTAAACCCCGACTAACACCCTCTGTACATACCTCTCATTAGCGTTTGCCCCTCTCCATCAACAGTCTGGAGGTCATTGTGTCTCAGGGAATACTTGATGATTTCACTCGGAGACATCGTCTCGCTGACATTCAATTTCACAACTGGCCATATATCCAATTCAAGCAAAAATCAGAAAGATTGCAGAAGCTGGAAAACTATGAAAAGAACAGAAAATGCTGGAAACTCTCAGAAAATACAAACATCTAGAGCGAACAGAAAAGTTAATATTTCATGTGCATACTCTTCCTCACCAAGAACATAAGAAGAACACACAGGGTTTAAATAAATGCCCATTTCTTGATGCAAAATCATTGCTCCTCAGAATGTAAAAGGTCACGTCTCCTCCGTAACCAGGTTCTCAAGCTCAATTTTCTCTTGTGCATTACAAACAAGTTGAGAACTTTGAATGCTGATCAACTTATTCTTTATTCTAAAAACAGAAAATAAAAAGGGTTTATTTTTTGTAAATTTACAGTACCCAATTTTTTTTTTCTAATTAAAGGGCAATTTAGCGTGGCCAATCCACCTATCCTACACATCTTTTGGATTATGGGGGTGAAACCCACGCAGACATGGGGAGAATGCGTAAACTCCACATGGACATTGACCCAGGGCTGGGATCGAAAAACAAAAAGGTTAGGCTGTGAGAAGATACAGGGCAAGATCTACCTGCGCCCAAAAAGCAGAGCGGCGCAACCAGTAGATTCCAGGAGATCCCTCTTCCGGGATCTACCCAGCTCGTCACGCCTCACGCGATCTCACAAGACGCCGCGATGTGAACCCCCCCCCATTGTGAGTGGAATCACTTTCTGACACATCTGCATATTAGAGTGAGACAGCTAGCTCCTCAATACAGAAAACGCGACTAAGTGCGGCCTCGGCTCCGCGGTCCCTGCTGACGCCAATCTACCTGAATGGCCATTTGATAGCGTGGTGTGTCTCCTGGCTACACCCGGCTAACTGCGCACTATGGGACTCTCATTTGGATCGGCCACACCCATAATGTTGTGATGAGTGGTGTCTTAAACACTCCGGTAAGCCCAGCTTCGCAGAGATGAGATAGCTCATAAGATATAAGAGCAGAATTAGGCCATTCGGCCCATCGAGTCTGCTCCGCCATTCTATGATGGCTGATATGTTCCTCATCTGTTACCTACAACGTTACAGACCAAGAGCTGGATTGCGAAATCAGCCAGAGCATCTCCTCCCGAGAACACAGAACATAGAACATAGAACAATACAGCGCAGTACAGGCCCTTCGGCCCACGAAGTTGCACCGAAACAAAAGCCATCTAACCTACACTATGCCATTATCATCCATATGTTTATCCAATAAACTTTTAAATGCCCTCAATGTTGGCGAGTTCACTACTGTAGCAGGTAGGGCATTCCACGGCCTCACTACTCTTTGCGTAAAGAACCTACCTCTGACCTCTGTCCTATATCTATTACCCCTCAGTTTAAAGTTATGCCCCTCGTGCCAGCCATTTCCATCCGCGGGAGAAGGCTCTCACTGTCCACCCTATCTAACCCCCTGATCATTTTGTATGCCTCTATTAAGTCTCCTCTTAACCTTCTTCTCTCCAACGAAAACAACCTCAAGTCCATCAGCCTTTCCTCATAAGATTTTCCCTCCATACCAGGCAACATCCTGGTAAATCTCCTCTGCACCCGCTCCAAAGCCTCCACGTCCTTCCTATAATGCGGTGACCAGAACTGTACGCAATACTCCAAATGTGGCCGAACCAGAGTTCTGTACAGCTGCAACATGACCTCCTGACTCCGGAACTCAATCCCTCTACCAATAAAGGCCAACACTCCATAGGCCTTCTTCACAACCCTATCAACCTGGGTGGCAACTTTCAGGGATCTATGTACATGGACACCTAGATCCCTCTGCTCATCCACACTTTCAAGAACTTTACCATTAGCCAAATATTCCGCATTCCTGTTATTCCTTCCAAAGTGAATCACCTCACACTTCTCTACATTAAACTCCATTTGCCACCTCTCAGCCCAGCTCTGCAGCTTATCTATATCCCTCTGTAACCTGCTACATCCTTCCACACTATCGACAACACCACCGACTTTAGAATCGTCTGCAAATTTACTCACCCACCCTTCTGCGCCTTCCTCTAGGTCATTGATAAAAATGACAAACAGCAACGGCCCCAGAACAGATCCTTGTGGTACTCCACTTCTGACTGTACTCCATTCTGAACATTTCCCATCAACCACCACCCTCTGTCTTCTTTCAGCTAGCCAATTTCTGATCCACATCTCTAAATCACCCTCAATCCCCAGCCTCCGTATTTTCTGCAATAGCCTACCGTGGGGAACCTTATCAAACGCTTTGCTGAAATCCATATACACCACATCAAGTGCTCTACCCTCATCTACCTGTTCAGTCACCTTCTCAAAGAACTCAATAAGGTTTGTGAGGCATGACCTACCCTTCACAAAGCCATGCTGACTATCCCTGATAGAGAACACATGACCTAGAGCAGGAGTCGGCAATTTAGCCTCCCAAGCCTAACGCCCTCAATGTGATCATGGCTGATCCCATCCTGGCCCCAACTCCACCGTCCTGCCCGTTCTCCATAACCCTTCAACCCATTACCAATTAAAAATCTGTCTAACTCCTCCTTAAATTTACTCACTGTCCCAGCATCCACCGTACTCTGGGGTAGCGAATTCCACAGATTCACAACCGTTTGGGAGAAGTAGTTCCTCCTCAAATCTATTTTAAATTTGCTGCCTCTTATTCTAAGATTATGACGTCTCATTTTAGAATGCCCCACACGAGGAAGCATCAGCTCCACGCCTACTTTATCCAGACCTTTCGCATGTTGTCTACCTCAATTAGATCGCCCCTCATTCTTTTAAACTCTAGTACTCAGCTCCTAGTCACAAACCAAAGCATTTTCAATTCTCTACCACTCTTTATATGAAGAATTGTTTCCTAATTTCACTCCCGAAACATCACCTATCTTCTCAGTCACCCTTCTTTACGCAACCTTCCCATGCAAGCACACCTTTCTTTCACCAACATCCAAAGTCCCAAACACCTTCCAAGTGAAACAGTGATTCATTTGTACTTCTTTCAAGTCAGTCTTTGCTGTATTCGCTGCCCACAATGGGGAGATCAAACACAGACGAGATCACTTAGCAGAACACCACTGTTCAGTCCACAAGCACAACCCTGAGTTTCCGGCTGCTTGTCATTTTGATTCTCTACCTTGCTCCCATGCTGACCTATCTGTCTGTGGCCTACCGCAGTGTTCCAATAAAGCTCAGTGCAGGCTCGAGAAACAGCACCTTGGGTGGGATTCTCCGACCCCCCACCGGGTCGGATAATCGCTGGGGGGGGGGGGCGGCGTAAATCCCGCTCCCGCAGCCCGCCGAATTCTCCGAAGGGTGAAAGGTCGGCAGGGCGTCAATCCCGCCGCCCGCCTCGGAGAATGGCAGGGGCGGGCGCGAGACAATGGACTCTGGGGCTGCCCATATTCTCCCGGCCGGATGGGCCAAAGTCCACGGGTCACATTGGCGTAAATCAAAACACCTTTTTAACGGCGTCAACCAGTGCTGATGGTCCAGCGTGGAGGTAGGTCACGGCCTGGGGTGTGGCCGCAAAAGAGGTGATGGCGTGGCCGCAGTCTGTGTGAGTGAGGGAGAGGTGTGTGTGGGTATGTGTGCGGCAGGGGGGTGGGGTGGGGTGGGCTTCGGGGGAGTGCCGGGGAAGGGGGGGTGAGTGCCGGCGAGGAGGACGGAGGGGGGGGGGAGTGCCCTGGGCAGAGTGCCGGGGGGGGGGGGGGGCGAGTGCCGGGGGGGGGGGGGCGGGGGGGGGGGGCGGGGGGGGGGGGGGGCGAGTGCCGGGGGGGGGTGGGGGGTTCGAGTGCCGGGGACGGGGGGGGGGTGCGAGTGCCGGGGGGGGGGGTGCGAGTGCCGGGGAATAGGGGGGTTCGAGTGCCGGGGACGGGGACGGGGGGGTGCGAGTGCCGGGGACGGGGACGGGGGGTGGGGTGCGAGTGCTGGAGGGGGGGTGGGGGGTGGGAGTGCCGGGGACGGAGCGGGGGGTGCTAGTGCCGGGGACTGGGGGGGGGGGGGGGGTGTGAGTGCCGGGGACGGGAAGGGTGCGAATGCCGGGGGGGGGGTTTGAGTGCCGGGACAGGGGGGGGGGGGGGTTCGAGTGCTGGGGACGGGACGGGGTGTGAGTGCCGGGGACGGGAGGGGTGCGACTGCCGGGACGGTGGGGGGGTTGCGAGTGCTGGGGGAGGGGGGTTGCAAGTGGCCAGGGACGGGGTGGGTGCTGGGGACGGGGGACAGGTGACTGGGGGTTGCGAGTGCTGGGGGGGGGGGTGCGAGTACCGGACACAGGGGGAGGGGGGTGCGAGTGCCGGGGGGGGGGGGTGCGAGTGCCGGGGGGGGGGGGTCGTGCGAGAGCCGGGGCGGGGGGGGGCGCGGTGGTGCGACTGCCGGGTTGGGGGGCGGGTGGCACATGCCGGGGGGTGGGGGGTGCGAGTGCCAGGGACAGGGGGGGTACGAGTGCCGGTGACGGGGGGTGTGAGTGCCGGGGACGGGGATGGTGCGAATGCCGGGGGGGGGGCGGTACGAGTGCCCGGGGGGGGGGGGGATGCAAGTGCCGGGGACGGGAAGGGTGCGAGTGCCGGGGGGGGGGGGACAGGGGGGTGTTGTGAGTGCGGGGGGGGGAGGGGGGGTTGTGAGTGCCGGAGACGGGGACGGGGTGCGAGTGCCAGGGACGGGAAGGGTGCGAGTGCCGGGGACGGGGGACGGGGGGGGGGGGGGGGGGTGCAAGTGCCGGACACGGGGGGAGGGGGGTGCGAGTGCCGGGGGAGGGGGGTGTGCGAGTGCCGGGGGGTGGGTGGTGCGAGTGCCAGGGTCGGGGGGGGTGCGAGTGCCGGGGACGGGGGGTGTGTGTGCGGGGGACGGGAGGGGTGCGAATGCCGGGGGGGGGGGGACGGTACGAGTGCCCGGGGGGGGGGGGATGCAAGTGCCGGGGACGGGAAGGGTGCGAGTGCCGGGGACGGGGGACAGGGGGGTGGGGTGGGTTGCGAGTGCCGGGGGAGGTGGGGGGGGGGGGGGGGTTGTGAGTGCCGGAAACGGGGACAGGGTGCGAGTGCCAGGGACGGGGGGGGGTGCGAGTGCCGGACACGGGGGGAGGGGGGTGCGAGTGCCGGGGGGGGTGTGCGAGTGCCGGGGGGTGGGTGGTGCGAGTGCCAGGGTCAGGGGGGGTGCGAGTGCCGGGGACAGTGTGTCTGTGTGCCGGGGACGGGGGGGTGCGAATGCCGGGGGGGGGGGGGCGGTACGAGTGCCCGGGGGGGGGGGATGCAAGTGCCGGGGACGGGGGGGATGCAAGTGCCGGGGACGGGGGGGCTGCGAGTGCCGGGGACGGGGGGAGGGGGGTGCGAGTGCCGGGGACGGGGGGAGGGGGGTGCGAGTGCCGGGGGCAGGGGGGGTGCGAATGCCGGGGACGGGGGGCGGGTGCGAGTGCCGGGGACGGGGGGAGGGGGGTGCGAGTGCCGGGGACGGGGGGAGGGGGGTGCGAGTGCCGGGGACAGGGGGGGTGCGAATGCCGGGGACGGGGGGCGGGTGCGAGTGCCGGGGACGGGGTGGGAGAGTGCCTGGGACGGGGGGGGGATGCGAGTGCCAGGGATGGGGGGGGGTGCGAGTGCCAGGGACGGGGGGGATGCGAGTGCCGGTGACAGGGGGGGGGGGGGTGCGAGTGCCAGGGATCGGGAGGGATGTGAGTGCCGGGGACGGGGGGGCTGCGAGTGCCGGGGACGGATGGGGGGGGGGTGAGAGTGCCGGGGACGGGTGGGGTGCGAGTGCCGGGGACGGGGGGGGGGGGTGCGAGTGCCGGGGGGGGGACGGGAGGTGCGATAGCCGGGGGGGGGGGGGGTGAGTGCCGGGGGTAGGGGGATGAGTGCCGGGGGGGGGGGTGCGAGGGTCGGGGGGGGGGGCTGTAAGTGGCGGGGGGGGGGTGCGAGTGCCGGGGCGGGGTGAGTGCCGGGGGGGGGGCGGTGCGAGTGCCGGGGCGGGGTGAGTGCCGGGGGTGGGGGGATGAGTGCCGGGGGTGGGGGGGGGGGGGTGAGTGCCGGGGACAGGGGGAGGGGGTGTGAGTGCTGGGGATGGGGGGGGGGGGGTGAGTGCCGAGGACGGGGGGATGAATGCCGGGGAGGGGGGTGCGAGGGCAAGGGAGTTTGTCCACCTGGCCAGGTGCCATCCTCCAGCAGTTGCGCCCATGCAGCCGATGCTACCTGGCTGGGGGGTGGGGGGGTATGGTGCAATGATGACATGTCGTCGTCGTGCCCCCCTTCCCCCACCCCCCCCGCACTGTTTAATAACAAACAGTGCATACATGTGCCCTAGCCCCTAAAACTCGTCTGTGCCCTGCACCCGGGCCAACTTACTCAGTGTCTAATTGTTTGGCCTTACGGGCCCTTTGACTACGCCCAGGTGGTTCCCCAGATGGTACAGCAGAACTGGAGGTGGACTCCTGCGATTTCTGCCCTCTGACTCGGGATCCCTTTGGCGGCCGATTCCTGGGGCGTCCTGGCCTAGATGGACCAGTCTGCGGCCCGGGCGACTGGGATGGCGAGCTGCCAGCCTGTCCTGCCCGTTGCCCACCCGATGCACCTGGGATGAAGTGGGGGGGGGGGGGGGGGGGAGTCCGAGGTGCTGCAGTGTTCCTGGACCTCCCCTACAGGGTGACCAGGGACGGGCGGCAGCCACTCCTCCTCCCTCGGGGTGCCCAATGGCCCCCAGGCCTCTACATGGGTCGGGGTGCGAACGGACCGGCCATCCGACACCCCTCCGACACCTGGCGCTGCCAGTCCTGGAGGCCCGTGCTGGTATCGACAAGGGTCTGCAGGTTTGCAGCCATGGAGCTCAGGGAGTTGGCCATCCCTGCCTGTGACTGTGCAACGCCGGCTAGCACATGGGCAATGGCACCGATGCCCTCAGCGATGGCCTGCTGAGACTGGGCCATAGCCAGCAGGGATTGGGCCATTGCCTGCTGAGACTGGGCCATGGCCTGCAGGGATTGGGCCATTGCCTGCTGAGACAGGGCCACGGCGTTGAGCGCCTCTGCCATCTGCCGCTGGCTCATGGCCTCCTGTGAGAGAGCAGCCATGTCCGGGGCCACAGACGCCGCCTGCACGGAAAGCCCCAGGCCTCGCATACTGCTCCCATGTCTGACACCGTCGCACCCATTGCCTCCACCGCGGACGCCACCCGTGCGGTGTCGGCCTGGGTGGCACGCATGACCGGCACCACTCCCAGCTCCTGGACGCGGGTGCACTCCTCCACCTGCGACTGCAGCCGCTGCAAACCGGCCGTCACCCTCTTCGCTCGTCCCAGGTTCGGTGGTTGCATCGGATCTATGTGTGGGTGTGGAAACTCCAGGAACCCGGGATCCATCTGGGTGGCAGATGTTCGCTTGCGCCAGGATGCCCTCCGACCTCCCTTCCCCTCTGCTGCTCCAACCTCCACCTGCTGTACCGGGACGGCTGTGTTGTGCGCACCAGTGAGTGTACCAGACGCCTCATCACTAAAGTGCTCAACTGAGGTGAGTGTCTCTGCAATGGTGGAGGGTGTTGGAGATAGCAGTGGCGTTGTGTCGTGTGCATCGTCCAACTCTGAGTCCATGGTACTTTGGGGTGGCGGTTCGTCTCCACCCATCCACTCTGTGTCACTGTCCTATATTTCGGTTTCCTGGGTAGGGGTGTCCTGGGTAGGGGTCTCCTGGGTAGGAGTGTCCTGTGTAGGGGTGTCCTGGGTAGGGGTGTCCTGGGTAGGGGTCTCCTGGGTAGGGGTGTCCTGGGTAGTGGTGTCCTGGGTAGGGCTGTCCTGGGTAGTGGTTTCGTGTCTCGGCTGCCCCCCTCGTCGCTGGGTGGCACACGCCTGCGTCGCCACACCCGCACGAGACGGGGGCGTCGTCTCCATATTGCTCCAGGTCTCTCCGTCTCCCGTGGTCGCCCTGGGGCATCCTGAGGGCGTCGCGTGCCAGAGGGTCCGGGTCTCTCCGTCTCCCGTGGCCTCCGAGGGGCATCCTGCGGGCGGTCGGCATCTGCGGGGATGGGTGCCTCGATGTTTGCTCCTGCGATCCACAATGAAGCATGCATGGTTAGACACGCAGTCAGTGACCAGGTGATATGGGGGAGGGGGGATATGGGGAGGGGGATATGGAGGAGGTGGGATATGGGGGATATGGGGGACGGGGGATATGGGGACGGGCTGTCGGTGGCTCACTTGCTGGTACGCCCCCGACCTCTGCATCGGCAACCTCCCGGTCCTCAGGTCCGCCAGCCAGTTCCAGGGCCCTTTCCTCGTGTTCGGTCAGTGGCCTCTCATCAGCGGGGCCTCCTCCAGTCCTCACATGCTCCCTATTGTTGTGTGCGTGCTTCTCCTGTGGGGAGCGGGTGGGTGGCAGGGGTAAAAGGCAACAGTGTTAGACAGGTATATGAATGCACGCCATCGGTTGCGCGTATAGTGCAGAGGTTAGGTTAGGGTTGGTTTCACATGGCGGTGTGCCGCACTTCGGGCAGGGAGGGGGGGGGGGCTCGCCCTGGCTGCCCTGACGAGGTCGTTCACCTTCTTGTGGCACTGGGTGCCTGTCCGTGGTGTCAGAGCCACAGCGCTGACGGCCTCTGCCACCTCCTTCCACAGACGCCGGCTGAGGCGTGGGGCGACCCTGCGGCCGTGTCCGGGGTACAGGGACTCCCTCCTCTCCTCCACTGCGTCCAGGAGCGCCTCGATGTCGCGGTCCTGGAACCTCGGGGCTGCGCGGCAGGCGGCCATCTTGTCGGGTCTTCCAGGGTGGGGGGGCGCGTCTTTTGAGCCGTCACGCCATCCACGTCGGTTGACGCCATCGCGAATGGCATCACGCTGCTGCTAGCCCATTCGGGGCCGGAGAATTTGCGTTGTTTGGGGGGGGGGGCGACGCCGGAGTGATCCGCGCCGTTTTTGGCGCCGGGTCTCGGACTCGCGCCAGTTTTCGGAGTATCCCGCCCCTGATCTTTTGACTCGGCGCTCTACCAGCCTCAACATCGAGTTCAACAACTTTACAACCTCTGCCTTTGTTTTGTTCTACACATTTTCTGCTTCGTTTTTTTTGTATGGCTGGGTTGATCTTTGCTCTAGCTATCTCCTCATCTTGCATTCAGATAGTTTTCACGCTTCAGTACGACAAAACCTTATTTCTCCCATTACCACTTTCTTTGGCTATTGTAACGTGAAGGGGTGGATTCTCTGCTGCCCGTCACTGCTAGTGGAGTTCCTGATGTGGCGGAGGATTGTGCTGCAGTCCTGTGCCAGTGCCAGCGGAAACGAGCTACACGCCCCACGCCAGCAGGAGGATGCAAAGGGGTCATTTGAACCCATGTGCATCCGAGTAACGGGCTGATTCTCCATGCTTCCGTGATAGTCCAGCCCGCTCGGCCGGGATTCACTCGGGCATGGATTAGCGCACGTGTGGCCCTGATGGGGTGGACATCTTGGTGGGTCAAGGGGGTAAGGATGTAATGTAGTTGGGTGCCCCCAAAGTCAACCAGAGGGCCCCTCCACATCGCAAATCCTACCCACCCCAACACCCAGCCCCCATCAGACCTCCCCATCAGATCCCCATTTCAGAAACCCCTATATCGGAGACGCTCCCCATATCATAAACAACCCCCCCCCCCTCCCCCATCAGTCACCTCCACCTGGAAGCTAAGCAGTCCAGACATAAGCACATAAGCAGCAGCTGTTACTTCAGAGGAAGCCAAAACACATCACAAGGCTTTAAACACCCTCAGGTCCATTGATCTGTGAGACTTCTATTTGCTTTCAAAGAGAAGTAGCTTTTAGTAGGCTGTAATTGATAGGATAATAACTTCCAGACAACCAGGTGCCTGGACTGTTTATTTTCATCACCCTTCACACTTGAATGCACCTCAAGTACCCTGCTGTGAAGCTAACCACAATGTCTACAAACATCTAGCAGATAAATACCTTCACTTCCTCTTTTTCTCCGCAGAAAGCAGTTACCTGCTTTTGATGTGGTGACAACCTGTCAATCATAACTAGATGTTTATAAACATTGTGGTTAGCAGCAGCGGTTATAATTGGTCTGCATCAACAGGGTAGGTGCGACACAAATTCACGTCAAATGATCGAACATTCACATTGAATAAAAAGAGTTAAGCATTTAATGAAGGGTTAAAGAAAGAATTTCTTAAGTCAGGAATTTGCATTTGATTAATGGAGACATATGTAATAAAGGGTTAATGTATATGGCAAAGAGAGAAATATTTCTGGTAGGAGTTTTGATTTAATAGACTATGGGTGTGGAAGTAATGAAAGTACGTAATAGAATTAATGATATTTACTGTTTTAATGATAAAGAGTTGAACAGCAAAAAAAACCATTCTCACTCAAATAGAAGAAGAACCTAATTCCTGTGACTTTCCTAAGGACGCAGGAAGCATATGCATTTCTCCTTATTATTTTGTGCTTGCCAATTCAAAGCATCATGAAAGCACAGCAATTGCCTGGTTTCAAGCTGCTCATATTAAATTTTCACGATGATGCACAGAGATATCTTTTAACTCTGAGCAGTGCTTTGTCTCCTCCCATCTGGCAAAACTGTTTTGTTAATCTCTCCCAACACAGCGCCATGGAAAGGAATCTAAATAAAGCACTTTGAAAGCAAAAAGTGAGACTAACCCTGTGTAGCTCTCCCACCATAGATTCATGCATCAGATGCTCAAACTTGCCTTAAAATAGTTTGTTTTCATGTACTAAGCAATGATAAAAATGGAATCAACTTTCCTTCCGACATCGATGACTTGAAGAGGAAGTTGCCATGGCAACACGTGATAACTCCGGATCAGGTCGATTAGAGCTTTCAAACTATTTTTTATTTTGAAGAAAGTATTGTTTCTAACTTAGATATCCCGGGTGCAATTTTTTACTTGGGAGTTCATTTCCAGAGGAATGGAATTGAAGAGCAGGAAAATTACGTTAAAATGATATAGATCCTTGGATGGAACATACTTTGACATTGTGCACAGTTTTGGTCTCCGCATTTGAAAAAAAGTAAATCGACGGAGGGGAAAAAGGCGCCGTAACGATTGATAAGGGTGATACCAGAACAGAGAGGTTATTTCTGCAGGGAAAAGAGAAGGTGACCTGTTCAAGGTCTTTCAAATTATGAAGATGCCAGGTAGGTTCAACAGAGATAAGGGGCCTGATACTCCGGACGGCCAACTGCGTTTTCCTGCACAGCGTACCCACAGCCGGCCAATGAGGCTTTCCGTGGGCGTGAATGCCGTGTCAGCCGACCGGAGGCTCACGCCGACGGAGAATTCCGCTGAAGATGTTTCCACTTGTGGGGGTGTCCGAAACTAGGCGGCAAATTTCCAGCCATGTTGCACCATGAGCAAATCCGGCTTTGTCTGTAAAATTTCAGGAGAGACCTGAAATGGAATTTGCACCGGGCACAAAACAGTTCACGACGTTCCTGGGTCCGCTCAGCAGACGTAATCAGGGTCACACCCCAGTGAGGGCACGAACCTGATTACCATTTATTTAAATATATTTGAATATTCAAATATTACAAAAACGAGCTACATTCCCACCCGTCAGCAGAAAATGACGCCGGCGGGAACCACTACTGGTCTCAACAAAGGGCGACCAGCTGTGATAACCATGCCGTGGGGCTCTGAGGACATTGTGGCTCCCCAGTGACCGGAGACATGGCAGGGCAGGGCCGTGCCTGAAGGGGGCCGTGCCTGAAGGGGCAGGGCCTGAAGGGGCAGTTTAGAAAGGGCGATTTATTGGGAGGGCCCCGAAGCCTCGATCTATGTTTGCAGGGGGGCCAGGGGGGGTTTGCTATCGTGTTTAGACACCGCCCCTCACAATGACGTCACAAAGTGTGGGAAGATCTAATCGGGAAGCCTGCCTGTTTCCCAGGGGGAAACACGTCGGTTTTCTAACTAAACCTGACACTTTGACATTTTTGGGGAAAATTACGCCCTTATAAGATAGTCACTACTAAATATAAAAAAGGAACTCAGGAGAGACTTCTTTATCCAGAAAACGTGTAACTCATTGCTACAGAGACCAGTTGAGCGACAGAAACATGTGCTAATAGGGTTAGATGAAGGGCGGGTGGTGTCTCGTGTGGAACATAAACACCATCAAGGACCAGTTGGGTCAAAGGGCCTGTTTATCTGTTGCAAATCCTCTGGAATTTTCAGCTTGCTGAAAAGCAGCTTGCAATTTCACGCCTTGTCAACACTTTGGATCCATGTCCATAAGTCGGGAAGGCGAGGGACTTCGGAGTAGGAAGACGCCATTCATCCTCTTGGTTCTGTTCACCCATTCAATCAAATTAGGCCTGATTGTGGCTCGATTTGCCCCACAGCACCAGGCTAGTTTTTGATTTGGTCCAGTTGTTTATTCTCTACTCAGTGAATACTGAGTCGTGAGTTAAATTACTGACTTACAAATGTTTGCATTGACATTATTTGTTGCACGATATGCACCCGCACTGTGAAGTTATTGCTAAAGTTCAACGGTGTTTCACAGAGGCGGACTCACACTTTTGGGAGCTCCTTCTTTGAGGGGGTGGGCCCCACATCATGCCCCGCTCCTTGGGGAAGTGGCGGTCCTCCCCAATGATATTGAGCCCCACCCCTAATGGCATTGATGCCCTTCTGACCCCGCCCACCCTCAGCACACACAATGCAAGGCACAGAAACCCCAAATCACTGATTGAAATGAAATGAAAAATATCTTAATGTCACAAGTAGGCTGCAAATGAAGTTGCTGTGAAAAGCCCCTAGTCCCCACATTCCGGCACCTGTCCGGGGAGGCTGGTACGGGAATTGAACCCGCGCTGCTGGCCTTGGTCTGATTTACAAGCCAGCTATTCAGCCCACTGTGCTAAACCAGACCCAGTCTGTTGTATTGCTCTTTAACTTAGCAGAAGAATGGGGCAGCATGTTGCACAGTGGAAAAAAATAATTGGGTACTCTAAATTTATTTGAAAAAACATATCAGAAGAACAAGCCTGCACTGTAATTGATAAATTGAAATCCAAGCCTACCTGTGTTGACATGAAGGTAGAGATGGTCAATATTGTGATTGCTGTGTCTTGAGATGAGCAAATATGAACTGGCTGATGAGCAACGGGATGGAGAAATCAGGCGATGATATTTTTGGGGTTTTTTGTTTGTTTTAAATTTAGAGTAACCAATTCATTTTTCCAATTAAGGGGCAATGTAGAGTGGCTAATCCACCTACCCTGCACATCTTTGGGTTGTGGGGGTAAACCCACGCAAACACGGGGAGAATATGCAAACTCCACACGGACAGTGACCCAGAGCCGGGATCGAACCTGGGGCCTCGTCGCCGTGAGGCAGCAGTGCTAACCCACTGAGCCACTGTGCTGCCCATCAGGCGATGATATGACTGCAGCACGGCACAGGTCAGTGCAGGACCGAAAGAGCCAGAAACAGTCCAGTGTCCAATCCAATTCTAATATCGGTGTCTTTGCTGGCAACTGTCAGGCAGGATTTTGTTCTTTGCTTGTCCAGAAGAGTAAAAAAAGACTTTCTGGAGGCCAGTAAAGAGCGATGAAGGTTGACAGTTACTCAACCAGGTTATAACGGTAGCACAGTGGTTAGCACAATTGCTTCACAGCTCCAGGGTCCTAGGTTCGATTCCCGGCTTGGGTCACTGTCTGTGCGGAGTCTGCACGTTCTCCCCGTGTGCGCGTGGGTTTCCTCCGGGTGCTCCGGTTTCCGGATGCATTTTCAATTGTCCGTATTGCTGCACTTGTCAAATGTTCCTGACTCATCGTACTTTGAGGAACAAATTTCACTCGTTTCAATACAGAGAAAGGACATCACTGGAAACATTCACAGAATCAAGAATCACAATGCAGAAGGAGGCCATTCAGCCCATCGAGTCTGCACTGACCCTCCAAAAGAGCACCCAATCTAGGCCTACATACCCACCCTATCCCCATAACCCCTTTTGGATACTAAGCGGCAATTTAGCATGGCCAATCCACCTGACCTCCACATCTTTGGACTGTGGGAGGAAACCGGAGCACCCAGAGGAAACTCACGCAGACAGGGGGAGAATGTGCAAATTCCACACAGACAGTCACCCAAAGTCGGAATCGAACCCAGGTCTCTGGCACTGTGAGGCAGCAGTGCTAGCCACTGTGCCACTTCGACATCCCCATGCCGCTGTGACATGTCTTTTTAAAATATCTTCAGAATGGGCAGCATGTGGTGCAGTGGTTACCATTGCTGACTACGGCGCTGAGGACCCGGGTTCGATCCCGGCCCTGGGACACTGTCCACGTGGAGTTTGCACATTTTCCCCGTGTCTGCGTGGGTTTCACCCCCACAACCCAAAGATGTGCAGGTTAGGTAGATTGGCCACGCTAAATTGCCCCTTAATTGGAAAAAAATAATTGGGTACTCTAAATTTATGAAACAAAAAATCTTCAGAATGGTTTCCACATTTGGAAAGGTTGCCTGCAAACCGCCATGTACACATCTGTATAAATCGGCGAGTAACCTTGAATGACAGAGCTCATAATTTTCAATGAAATTACTGAATTGTTTTGCTTCATCTTTAAAAAGATTTGTTTCTATGCCCTTTCAATAGAATTCAATTAATCTCTTACTTCAGTGGAATTTAGCATTCTCATCCAAACTTTTGTTGAAAGGCAGCACAAAATAATTCAAGTCTTCTTCAGAGATCCACTTCTAATCTGCAATTCTATCATTATTCTGTCACAAATAACATTGACAGTCTCAATGATGACCTTCTCTTTCCATTTTAAAGTGATTTCACTGTCCCAACTTTCATCAAAAAATAACTTCCTTTGACCTGTACACTTCTCATCATCAGAGGGACCTGTATTCTTTGTTAAAGTTAGTGCCTCTGCTTTTACTGTGAAATAGTTATTTCGAATTTCAAAGGCAAAACATATAACTGAGGCTAACAATTGTGAAGCATTCAATAAACGTTTATCAACTTTCTGCAACAATTTGCTCACAGCATCAATTCTGTGCAGTAAATGGTTTCACAAAACAGTAAAAACTCTAATTTTGTACTTTTCAAACTTCTCTGCTCAGGATTTTGCTTCAGCTTTTACATGTGGTTTCTCTGATTTTGATGTGGCTATAAGCAGTCATTTATATCGAGAAAGTTGAGCCTCAAAGCCAGAACCACATCTGCACAAATGGGCTACCTGGTATCACAAATTCTTTTGACCCTCAAATGTTTTCCATGTGCCTGCTCCAAACGTGATTGCAGCATACTCCACCGATTTGGGGAAACCGAAAAGAAGGCATACAAGTTTTCAACAAAGTCAAAATATGTACAGCTGCCTCACATATCCAGCTGCAGCATTTCAGATTAAATTCAAGGAGTGACTGGAACATGGGATGAATAATGCACAGGAGCTTGCATTATTCAGTCTTGCTTGTAGACATGAATATTTTCCTTCCATATTTGCAGCATTATCGAAGTTCTGTCCACAACAATTTTTGATGTCCGAAATTTGAAAGGCTCTCCAAAACCATTGTCTTCAGGCACTCAGAAATGTGGTATTGTAGCTGGACAAAACAGAGAAGTTGTTCTACAATTTTACCATCGCTGGTCACATATCTTAAAATTGATGTTAATTGGTCCACACGATTCACATCTGGTGTTGAATCAACTATTATGGGATAGTATTTGGTATCTTTTACTTCATTAGTGAATTAGTTTCTGAGCCGCTCTGCCATTATAGTGAAGAAGTCATCGTAGGTTCTGTGCGTTAAACCGTTGGTCTTCCCTGAGCCACAATAATAATAATCTTTATTATAATAATAATCTTTATTAGTGTCACAAGTAGGCCTAGATTAACACTGTAATAAGAACATAAGAACTAGGAGCAGGAGTAGGCCATCTGGCCCCTCGAGCCTGCTCCGCCATTCAATGAGATCATGGCTGATCTTTTGTGGACTCAGCTCCACTTTCCCGCCCGAACACCATAACCCTTAATCCCTTTATTCTTCAAAAAACTATCTATCTTGATCTTAAAAACATTTAATGAAGGAGACTCTACTGCTTCACTGGGCAAGGAATTCCATAGATTCACAACCCTTTGGGTGAAGACGTTCCTCCTAAACTCAGTCCTAAATCAACTTCCCCTTATTTTGAGGCTATGCTCCCTAGTTCTGCTTTCATCCGCCAGTGGAAACAACCTGCCCGCATCTATCCTATCTATTCCCTTCATAATCTTATATGTTTCTATAAGATCCCCCCTCATCCTTCTAAATTCCAACAAGTACAGTCCCAGTCTACTCAACCTCTCCTCGTAATCCAACCCCGTCAGCTCTGGGATTAACCTAGTGAATCTCCTCTGCACACCCTCCAGTGCCAGTATGTCCTTTCTCAAGTAAGGAGACCAAAACTGAACGCAATACTCCAGGTGTGGCCTCACTAACACCTTATACAATTGCAGCATAACCTCCCTAGTCTTAAACTCCATCCCTCTAGCAATGAAGGACAAAATTCCATTTGCCTTCTTAATCACCTGTTGCACCTGTAAACCAACTTTTTGCGACTCATGCACTAGCACACCCAGGTCTCTCTGCACAGCAGCATGTTTTAATATTTTATCATTTAAATAATAATCCCTTTTGCTGTTATTCCTACCAAAATGGATAATCTCACATTTGACAACATTGTATTCCATCTGCCAGACCCTAGCCCATTCACTTAGCCTATCGAAATCCCTTTGCAGACTTCCAGTATCCTCTGCACTTTTTGCTTTACCACTTATCTTAGTGTCATCTGCAAACCTGGACACATTGCCCTTGGTCCCCAACTCCAAATCATCTATGTAAATTGTGAACAGTTGTGGGCCCAACACTGATCCTTGAGGGACACCACTAGCTACTGATTGCCAACCAGAGAAACACCCATTAATCCCCACTCTTTGCTTTCTATTAATTAACCAATCCTCTATCCATGCTACTACTTTCCCCTTAATGCCATTCATCTTTATCTTATGCAGTAACCTTTTGTGTGGCACCTTGTCAAAGGCTTTCTGGAAATCCAGATATATCACATCCATTGGCTCCCCGTTATCTACCGCACTGTTCATGTCCTCAAAAAATTCCACTAAATTAGTTAGGCACGACCTGCCCTTTATGAACCCATGCTGCGTCTGCCCAATAGGACAATTTCCATCCACGGGAGAAGGCTCGCACTGTCCACCCTATCTAACCCCCTGATCATTTTGTATGCCTCTATTAAGTCTCCTCTTAACCTTCTTCTCTCCAACGAAAACAACCTCAAGTCCATCAGCCTTTCCTCATAAGATTTTCCCTCCATACCAGGCAACATCCTGGTAAATCTCCTCTGCACCCGCTCCAAAGCCTCCACGTCCTTCCTATAATGCGGTGACCAGAACTGTACGCAATACTCCAAATGCGGCCGTACCAGAGTTCTGTACAGCTGCAACATGACCTCCCGACTCCGGAACTCAATCCCTCTACCAATAAAGGCCTACACTCCATAGGCCTTCCTCACAACCCTATCAACCTGGGTGGCAACTTTCAGGGATCTATGTACATGGACACCTAGATCCCTCTGCTCATCCACACTTTCAAGAACTTTACCATTAGCCAAATATTCCGCATTCCTGTTATTCCTTCCAAAGTGAATCACCTCACACTTCTCTACATTAAACTCCATTTGCCACCTCTCAGCCCAGCTCTGCAGCTTATCTATATCCCTCTGTAACCTGCTACATCCTTCCACACTATCGACAACATCACCGACTTTAGTATCGTCTGCAAATTTACTCACCCACCCTTCTGCGCCTTCCTCTAGGTCATTGATAAAAATGACAAACAGCAACGGCCCCAGAACAGATCCTTGTGGTACTCCACTTGTGACTGTACTCCATTCTGAACATTTCCCATCAACCACCACCCTCTGTCTTCTTTCAGCTAGCCAATTTCTGATCCACATCTCTAAATCACCCTCAATCCCCAGCCTCCGTATTTTCTGCAATAGCCTACCGTGGGGAACCTTATCAAACGCTTTGCTGAAATCCATATACACCACATCAACTGCTCTACCCTCATCTACCTGTTCAGTCACCTTCTCAAAGAACTCAATAAGGTTTGTGGGGCAATTTCTCCAGTTAGAGTACATGTCGATGAATGATTGTTTCCCTTTGCTAGGGTCAGGGAATAATTTGCATAACAGTAGACTGTTTCAACCAATTTTTCCTTACCGTCACGCCATTTCTCTTCACATCAGAAAATAGGACTCATGAAGACTTCTAACCTGCTTTCGAACCTCAAACGCTTTTCACACATTTTCCATACTACATGTTTTCTGGTCTATTATCACAAAATACTCAATCATCGCCAGTGGTACAGATTTTGACCATAAGGCAATGTCTTCAGGGTAGGTTTCTTCCCTCACTCCAGCAGCAGAACAATGAGCTTGAGCAGTACCTTGTAGTTACATTCCCATAGGGGCTGGTGTAGCACAGTTGGCTAAATAGCTGACTTGCAATACAGAACAATGCCAGCAGCGCAGGTCCAATTCCTGTACCGGCCTCCCCGAACAGGCACCGGAATGTGGTGACTAGGGGCCTTTCACAGTAACTTCATCCAAGCCTACTTGTGACAATAAATGATTACTATTATAATTCAGAGTCCACATCTTCAAGTTTTTCAGTAAGAAGTCTTACAACACCAGGTTAAAGTCCAATCGGTTTGTTTCAAACACTAGCTTTCGGAGCACTGCTCCTTCCTCATGTTTGAAACAAACCTGTTGGACTTTAACCTGGTGTTGTAAGACTTCTTACTGTGTTCACCCCAGTCCAACGCCGGCATCAAGTTTTTCAGTCAGGGGATGTATTGTCTCTGGAAATCGGCAGGTCGACGCCATCAGGCAAGTCACCAATTTTCATTTCTCCCCTACTGGCCTTCAGTTGACTGGGATCTAAGCTCTGGAATTTCCTCCCCAAACTTCTCCACCTCCATCCTGTCCTTTAAGACCTTCCCTTAAAGCTACCTCATGAAAGGTGGTTTTCGGTCATCAATCCTTACATTGCCTTATGTTACTCATGTCAACCTTTCTTTGGTACTACGCTGTGCCAAAATCCTGGATCTCCTCTCTAACAGCAGTGTGAGTGTATCTGCACCACAGCAGTGGTTCTAGAATGGGGCTCACCACATCCTTTTCAAGGGCAATTAAGGATGAGCAATAAAGACTGGCCTGGGCGGTGATGCGCACATCCCATGAATACATTTTAAAACAGTAACTTCGTTGAAGCCTACTCGTGACAATAAGTTATTATTATTATTATTACATTTTAAAAGGTGCTTATGTAAAAGCAAAGTCCCCAAAAGGGACTTCCCTGAAATAATGGATATTACAAAGAACAAAGAAAAGTACAGCACAGGAACAGGCCCTTCGGCCCTCCAAGCCCGTGCCAACCATGCTGCCCGACTAAACTACAATCTTCTACACTTCCTGGGTCCCTCTATTCCCATCCTATTCATGTATTTGTCAAGATGCCCCTTAAATGTCACTATCGTCCCTACTTCCACCACCTCCTCCGGTAGCGAGTTCCAGGCATATTAAAGATTTTTCTTTGTGCAAACACTGACATTGTTCGTCAACACCTTTTCCTAACTTCTAAAGACTATGTCAGCTGCTGCTAGGCTAACACTGGATGGAATTATAGAGAGACAAGTTAGAATTATGAGACCAGAAGCACTGGTAATTGACAGAGAAACGCTCGGTCTTCTGAAATCGTTTTATTTGGTTCTCTGTCTGAAGGCAGGTCCAACCCAAAGCACGGGTAGGGGAAGGAGGCAGGTCCCAATCCCTCCACAGTCAGAACGAGGAGCGGACCTATTCAGTTGGCACCAATATGACCCATACAAGCCATCCAGCCAATTGAGCCAACCAGCCCCCCCCTCCCAGGAGTCCGAGTTGCTATGGTAACATGCACTCTAACATACATGCTGAGCTATAATGATGGTGGAGGCTCCAACGTTCTTTCCATCACGTGGCTAACCAGAAATATCTGTTGGTCTTACCACCTGCCATTGGCTTGTGTTGGAAGGGTTTTCAGATTGATACTGAATTTGTTTGATTGCATTATGAACGCACCTTCCTTGGCCATCAAGTCCCATAATTGGGCATAGAGCTTGGATATTGGGAGGGGGGGGGAGTGACATTTGGAGTCGGGGGGGTTGGACATTGCGGGGGTGGTGGAGAGTCTGGAGGGGGTGGGGGTCAGGTTGGGGGTCAGGTTGGGGGGCTGGGGCAGGAGGGTGATTTGTGTGTCCAACTGGATCAGGGGGTTGTGGGAGCGGTTGACGGGGTCCAGCTATGTCAGTCAGTTTGAGCATCAGGTGGGGGGGGGGGGGGGGGCAGTGACAGGGAGTTCGGGGTCCAGCCGGATGAGAGTGGGGCCTGCGGGTTGTGGGGTGAGGGGAACCCCCATACGGTGAGGGATGGGGGTGGGAGGGGTGGTTAGTCACGGGGATGGGGCGACCCCTACAGGTTTTATTTCTTCAAAAATGTTCTGAGTTACTGTTAGCATAACACTGACAGAACCATCTGAAGTAAATGATTTACATCGCTTTCTCCGGTAATCCCTAGAACAGCACAACTAACTGCCCAGGGGAAGTTTGCATCCTGGAAAATTGCTGTGCAAGTACTTACCTGGGAGATTCAAGAGATTCCAAGAGAGATTCCCCAGTACATCTTTGGGGTACCCCCATACCAGACACTGGGCAGCCCAGATGTTACAGTCCAATATAAAATTAAGGGTACAATATTAAAGGTAGGGTTCATTTGTGCATAAATGATTAAATGTGGCAGGAAAGGTTGAGATAGTGGTTGATAAAGCATACAATATTTATTAATTTTATTAATAGGGGCAGAGAGTTCAAGAGCAAGGAGGTTATGTTGAACTTGAATAGGACACTAGTTACATGAACCACGTAACTCCAGGCCCACAGCAATGTGGTTGACACTTAAAATGCTCTCTGAGGTTGACTACCAAGCCACTCAGTTCATGGTCAATAAATGCTGGCCTAGCTAGTTATCTCCACCCTGAATTTATTTTTAAACCCCAATATTAAGGAGCGACACGGTGGCACAGTGGTTAGAACTGCTGCCTCACGGTGCCGAGGGCGAGGGTTAGATCCCGGCTCCAGGTCACTGTCCATGTGGAGCTTGCATATTCTCCCCGGGTCTGCGTGGGTCTCACACCAACAACAGAAAGATGCGCAGGGTGGGTGGATTGGCCACGCTAAATTGCCCCTTAATTCGAAAAAAATAATTGAGTACTCTAAATATTTTTTAAAATCCCAATATTGATTCCTCAATCAGCGCCACATCATTATCACATTCCTGTTTATGGGAGCTTGCTGCGTGCAAATTGGCTACTGAGTTTCCTATATTACAACAGTGACTAAATTGCACCTTGTGTTTTAAGATGTCCGATAGTGAAGAGAGGCACTCTACCAATGAAAGTTTTTTTTTAAAGATGCGGGAAATCTGAGATGAAAACTGATAATGGCTGAAATTACACTTCTGCTTCTTTTGCTGATTACCTTAAATCTGTGCCCTCTCATTGAGTCACATGTAGGCCAGACCAGGTAAGGATGGCAGATTTCCTTACCTAAAGGACATTAGTGAACCAGATGGATTTTTACAACAATCAGCAATGGTTTCATGGTCATCATTAGACTGTCAATTCCAGATTTTTACTGAATTCAAATTTCACCATCTGCAATGCGGGATTTGAACCCGGATCCCCAGAGCATTTCCCTGGGTCTCTGGTTTGTTAGTCCAGCGACAATACCACTATGCACCACCTCCCCTTACATGTGCATGTTTATGCCTGCCACTGAAGTGTATGAAAAATGAAATGAAAATCGCTTATTGTCACAAGTAGGCTTCAATTGAAGTTACTGTGAAAAGTCCCTAGTCGCCACATTCCGGCGCCTGTTTGGGGAGGCTGGTACGGGAATTAAACCATGCTGTTGGCCTGCCTTTGTCTGCTTTAACAGCCAGCGATTTAGCCCAGTGTGCTAAACCAGCTCCTGGTATACATGTACATGTATATATATATATGTGTGTGTGTGTTTATGCAACATTTGGATTGTATATATTTGCCTATGGAATAGATATGTATGTATCCAATATATGCACATGTTAATGTCTGCATATGCAATATATGCACATGTACATATGTGTGTACATGTACATACACAGGCATTCACTTGCAATATACTTACATGTGTGTGCAATATATGTACATGTATCTGAATGCATATGCAATATAGGAACATATATATGCATGCAATACATGTACTTGTATTTGTGTGCAAATGCAATATAGGAACATATATGTGTACATATGTAATATTCTTACATGTGTGTATGCATTATGTGTATGTGTACATGTAATATGCCTGTATATGCAACATATGAAGATACACGTGTGCATATACCTACATGTCTGAAATGTATGTATTTGTGTATATATGCAATATGGGAACAGGTACACATGTATATGCAATATATGTACATGTATGTGTGCATATGTAATGTACTTACATGTATATGCAATATATACACATATTTATTTGCATCATGTTTGCAAATATGAACATGCATGCTTATGTGTATATGCTCACAGGTGCATTTGCAATAAATATGTGCGTGTGTGCACATATGCAAGTTCAATATAGGTTCGTGCGTGTGCAATATGTATGTGTGTGTCTACAATACATTTCTGCACAGTATCTGATTGAAGCCACTTTACTTCTCTCTGCAGGGCCACACGGCTGCTGTTTGCGACATGCCGCAAAATGTGAGCGGTCACTGAGGAGACGGGAAGAAGCCTCCTTCCCCCCGTTGAAACAGCGCGAATGTTATTGGGGATTGGGAGCAGCATGTAAGTAGAGGCGATGGATCCCCCCCCCCCCCTCCCTCGCAGTGATCTCGCCCCTCTGCCGGTTCCTGCAGTGGGAAGGGGCGGGCTGGCGGGCGGCAGAGAGGAGCCAAGGGCCCGGGCCTGAGGCTTCTCCACACCCCCCAAATTCCCAGACCCGCCACCAGAATCAGAGGAGGGCACCCTGCATGGGTCTCTGCAGCCCCCAGCCCCAGTGCTGTGAAGGGGTAGATCGGGGGCCATTCATTGTTTTTTAATTGGTGCCTCCATGGCAAGTGTTGTAAGACAGTTTATCTCTCTAGATGTATTGGCGTCCCCCCCCCCCCCCCCCGTTTAAGGAACAAAAACAATTTTAAGGAAATTAGGTGATTGGATGAGGAGCAAGAAGGAGCCCTGCAAAGTGGCGGTAAGGAAAACCCCCAAGTTTTGGAAGGATGCAATACCAGGTAGCTCAGCTGGTCTAGCATCCCGCTTCTTAATCATAGAATTTACAGTGCAGAAGGAGGCCATTCGGCCCATCGAGTCTGCACCGGCTCGTGGAAAGAGCACCCTACCCAAGGTCAACACCTCCCCCCTATCCCCATAACCCAGTAACCCCACCCAACACTAAGGGCAATTTAGCATGGCCAATCCACCTAACCTGCACATCTTTGGACTGTGGGAGGAAACCGGAGCACCCGGAGGAAACCCACGCTGACACGGGGAGGATGTGCATACTCCGCACAGACAGTGACCCAAGCCGGAATCGAACCTGGGACCCTGGAGCTGTGAAGCAATTGTGCTATCCACAATGCTACCGTGCTGCCCTAAATCTCAGTGGCTAGCGTTTAAGTCCTTGTCCAAATTGAAAATGTAAACAACAACTGTGCATATGTTAAAATGGGTGTGTGTGACCAGGGAGTTGGGGGTCAGTCGGCTGGATGGCGAGTTTGTGATGGGTTCAATTCCCGGACTGGCTGAGCTTATCCACGAAGGCCCTGTCTTCTCTGCCTTGCCCTCACCCGAGGTGTGAAGACCCTCCGGTTAAATCGCCATCCGCCAGCTCCCTTTCAAAAGGGGAGAGCAGCTTATGGTTCTCGGGGACTATGGCGACTTTCATTTCATCATTGTCAGGAAAGTTGATCAAGCTGCGGCTCTTCATCCCTGAAAAGAGACATCTAGGATAGGATGCCAAGTGGGATGAAGAAACCATACACCTGAAAAAGGCAGTTCCCATATGAATCCTGGAGTAATGAGCAGTTTCAGCAGTCTTAAAGTCAGTCTTTTAAAAAAAAATGCCCCTCCTGTAATACTCCTTGGCATCAACCTTGAGTTTACCCTTCACATCCGTGAACTTGTACCTTTTTCCTGCATCTTGGCATGTCTGAAAGTCATTGGTTCTTTCTGTGCTTCTAACTGTCTCCTTAAACCTCTTGATCCTGGTCTCTTCACCCTTTACTCCTATAACAAATTTGTCAGTACGATTGAGACCATGTGTTCAACTGCTTCTGCCATATTACTACCATGCTCTTGCCCGTTAGGGCAGCATGGTAGCACAGTGGGTAGCACTGTTGCTTCACAGCTCCAAGGTCCCAGGTTTAATTCCCAGCTTGGGTCACTGACTGTGGAGTCTGCATGCTTAACATAGATTAACATAGAATTTACAGTGCAGAAGGAGGCCATTCGGCCCATCAAGTCTGCACCGGCTCTTGGAACGAGCACCCTACCCAAGGTCAACACCTCCACCCTATCCGCATAACCCAGTAACCCCACCCAACACTAAGGGCAATTTTGGACACTAAGGGCAATTTATCATGGCCAATCCACCTAACCTGCACATATTTGGGCTGTGGGAGGAAACTGGAGCACCCGGAGGAAACCCACGCACACACGGGGAGGATGTGCAGACTCCGCACAGACAGTGACCCAAGCCAGAATCGAACCTGGGACCCTGGAGCTGTGAAGCAATTGTGATATCCACACATGTTCTCCCCATGTCTGCCTGGGTTTCTTCCGGGTGCTCCGGTTCCCTCGCACAAGTCCTGAAAGAAGTGCTGTTAGGTGAATTGGATATTCTGAATTCTCCCTCCGAGTACCCGAAGAGGCATGTGGCGATTAGGGGCTTTTCACAGTAACTTCATTGCATGTAAGCCTACTTGTGACGATAAAGATTATTATAGAGAGATAGTGGCATAGTGGTGATGTCACTGAGACATGGGTTTAAATCCCACCACAGCAGCTGGTGAATTTGAATTCAGTTAATAAATCTGGAATTGAAAGTAGTCTCGGTAATGTGATCATGTCAACTATCATTGATTGTTGTAAAAACCCAGCTGGTTCACTAATGCCCCTTTACCTGGCCTAGCCTACATACTACTCCAGACCCACAGCAATGTGTCTGTGGCTGGTGCCACAACAATGTGAGTGACTCTTAATTGCTGTTTTAAATGGCCTAGCAAGGCACTTTGTTCAAGAGCAATTACAGGTGGGTAACAAAATGCTGGCATTGCCCATGATGTCCATATCCCATGTATGAATTTGAAAAAAGCACAAGTGTCTGGGTGAGCCAGACGCGGTGCAAGTTAGGAAGCTGAAAGATGGTTTGTTTAGCAATGTCTCCTGTGAAGCACCTGGGGACATTTCCCATGTTCAAGGTGCTGTTATAAGTTGCTGTTGGGTGCTGGGACAAAGCGACAAGGCAGTGGACCAAAGATCATCCTCTTTACAAATCTGTTGTGGAATTTACTGGGCAATAACTTTTTCTTTCCCCCACCCTCCCCCTTTTCTTGACACCCCCAAAGCAAAAGCAAAACTTATGTTCAAAGCTTTAAATCAATATGTTTGATGTACTTATTTGTTGTAACATTATTTTTTTTAACTAAATGCACTTCCCTGCTGGTTACATTGTGCCTCGACAGCTTCAATACGGCTATGACATAGATAGGATGCAGAGCTGGGCTGAGAAGTGGCAGATGGAGTTTAACCCTGAAAAGTGTGAGGTTGTCCATTTTGGAAGGACAAATATGAATGCAGAATACAGGGTTAACGGTAGAGTTCTTGGCAATGTGGAGGAGCAGAGAGATCTTGGGGTCTATGTTCATACATCTTTGAAAGTTGCCACTCGAGTGGATAGAGCTGTGAAGAAGGCCTATGGTGTGCTAACGTTCATTAACAGAGGGATTGAATTTAAGAGCTGTGAGGTGATGACGCAGCTGTACAAAACTTTGGTAAGGCCACATTTGGAGTACTGTGTACAGTTCTGGTCGCCTCATTTTAGAAAGGATGTGGAAGCTTTGGAAAAGGTGCGAAGGAGATTTACCAGGATGTTGCCTGGAATGGAGAGTAGGTCTTACAAGGAAAGGTTGAGGGTGCTAGGCCTTTTCGCATTAGAACGGAGAAGGATGAGGGGCGACTTGATAGAGGTTTATAAGATGATCAGGGGAATAGATAGAGTAGACAGTCAGAGACTTTTCCCCCGGGTGGAACAAACCATTACAAGTGGACATAAATTTAAGGTGAATGGTGGAAGATATAGGGGGGATGTCAGAGGTAGGTTCTTTACCCAGAGAGTAGTGGGGGCATGAAATGCACTGCCTGTGGAAGTAGTTGAGTCGGAAACATTAGGGATCTTCAAGCAGCTATTGGATAGGTACATGGATTACGGTAGAATGATGCAGTGTAGATTAATTTGTTCTTAAGGGCAGCACGGTAGCATTGTGGATAGCACAATTGCTTCACAGCTCCAGGGTCCCAGGTTCGATTCCGGCTTGGGTCATTGTCTGTGCGGAGTCTGCACATCCTCCCCGTGTGTGCGTGGGTTTCCTCCGGGTGCTCCGGTTTCCTCCCACAGTCCAAAGATGTGCAGGTTAGGTGGATTGGCCATGATAAATTGCCCTTAGTGTCCAAAATTGCCCTTAGTGTTGGGTGGAGGTGTTGACCTTGGGTAGGGTGCTCTTTCCAAGTGCCGGTGCAGACTCAATGGGCTGAATGTCCTCCTTCTGCACTGTAAATGCTATGATAATCTATGATTAATCTAGGACAACGGTTCGGCACAACATCGTGGGCCGAAGGGCCTGTTCTGTGCTGTATTTTTCTATGTTCTATGTTCTATTGTGTTTTCATTCTGCTCTTTCTTGATCTTTTCTGTCTGTTTATGGTTTTGTTTCACCTGGAGAGAACGGAAAGGAAGTTGCGAACTTGCACAATGAGATTCATTTTGGAAATGATCCCATTTTCGAAGTGATAACTGATGGCCAGAGAGCCAGGTTTTTATACAGTTAGACTGCGGCACTACTGCAACTTTCATGTCCTTGCAGCAGGATTTTCCATTGCTTGGCAATGCAGACTGACTGTCCGGGATTGGCCTACTTCTAGAACGTGCTTAAACTCAGTATCAAGGGGCATCTCAACATTCGGGCATGGAACTTGCATGAAGTCAAGTTTAAAAGGTGTTCAGACGGAAGCTCCTGGGCACTTCACTAGTGTTGAGCTTTTGAATTGTTAAAGATAAACTGGCTGAGGAGCAGGGTCACATCCCAGAGTTCCTTCTGGTGGACTGTTGCTCCACAGCGCCAGGATCCCAGGTTCGATTCCCGGCTTGGGGCACATTCTGTGCGGAATCTGCACATTCTCCCCTTGTCTGCGTGGGTTCCTCCGGGAGCTACTGTTTCCTCCCACAAATCCAGAAAGATGTGCTTGTTAGGTGAAGTGGACATTCTGAATTCTTCCTCTGTGTACCCAAACAGGCGCCAAAGTGTGATGACTAGGGGATTTTCACGGTAATTTCATTGCTGAGTTAATGTAAGCCTACTTGTGACACTAATAAAGATTATTATTATTATTTTCAGCCCTCAGTAATATCATGGGTCTCCCTGGTTATGTTTTGCATTCTTTGCAACTGTCTCCAGCCCAAAATGCAAGGTAATTTTTGATTCTGGGAAGTGTACTTAGCTTACAAAGACACAATATTTCAACAAATAAGAAGGACATTTGTTGCCCATCTCTAATGTCCCTTGCTATATGCTTGCTCTTGCCCTCTCCCAATCTCTTCTAATTGCAGTGTGATGAATCAACAAGGTGTAGTCAGATCAATAAGTATTCAGCCGAGTTGGGCAGCACGGTGCATAGTGGTTAGCACTGCTGCATCACAAGTCCCAGGTTCGATTCCGGCTCTGGGTCACTGTCCATGTGGAGATTGCACATTCTCCCCGTGTTTGAGTGGGTTTCAACCCTACAACCCAAAGATGTGCAGGTTAGGTGGATTGGCCACACTAAATTGCCCCTTAATTGGAAACAATGAATTGGGTGCTCTAAATTTATTTTAAAAAAGAAATAGACTCTGCTTGCTGTGGACCCTGCCATAAATCCTGCGCCACCTCATAGTCATTCGCTGACACAGTTGTGCCATTAGCCAATTTGTGGAATATATGTTCAAGACAGTGATACTGATTCATTTAACACTGTAGCATCTCTGTGTTGTAGTTTCACTGTACATTTATGCTAAGAACAAAGAAATGTACAGCACAGGAACAGGCCCTTCGGCCCTCCAAGCCCGTGCCGACCATGCTGCCCGACTAAACTACAATCTTCTACTTCCTGGGTCCGTATCCTTCTATTCCCGGAATCTGTGTGTGTAGAAGGTGTAGTGTAAATGCGAAGAGAAAGGGTTGGATTTGACCCCAGAGCAAAAACGTGTTAGACCCTCTGAGAAGCGGCTCAGTGCTTGGGTTTAACATAATTTATATGTTTCGCCGCTCTGAGCAGCTTTTTAAAGGAACTTAAATTGATTTAAACATTTTAAAGAACTTAGATTCATCTGCCTGCTTTCTCTAATCATTGAAATTTAAACCCTGGAGAGGTCCTCGTGCTAGTCTCAGACCTGCATAAATGTGCCATTGGAGACAGTAAAAAAGGCACAAATATGATTCCGACTTTGGATCACCCGATCTATGAAAAGAAATTGGGCCTAAATTAATTGTAGATCAGGTGGGATTGCTAATTTTGTGTGCAATTAAGGCTAATGTTGTACTAAATTAGCACAATCCCTGGAAATTGTACAAACTGTCCAAAATTATTTCATAGAGGGTCTTTCATGTCAGAGCAAGTTTTAATCCCTTCAGACTGGCCTCCTCCTCTCCCCCCACGCAAATGCTGTTGTGTGACATCCTGCAACAAGTCTAAATCTTTCTAATTAAACTGGATGAACACAAAAGTTTTATAATTGACATTTCCATGGGTATTTTCTTTCAGTTCCAATCTTTCTTCCAAGCTGGTAGAAGCTAAATCTTAAGTACTGAATCAGTTGTAGTGTCTTGGCAGTGCATATTGGGCAAGATTTGGCATGGCTCCAACTGATCCTGTGTTTGGTTTCTCTCCTATTATTTAAAAGGCACAATGTGACAAGCAAATTTGTCCACAATGAGAGTTTAAAAGGAGAGAAAATTCCCATCAGAATCACCATGCCAGCTTTTTGCTGGGCAGCATTATGTTTTAGCAGCAAATCGTAGTGTCGGCATGGTGGTTAGCACTGCTGCCTCTCTGCACCAGAAACCTGGGTTTGATTCCAACTTTGAGTGACCTGTGTGGAATTTGCCCGTTCTCCCCATGGCTGCATGGGTTTCCTCCCACAGTCCAAAGATGTGCAGGTTAGATGGAGTGGCCATCCTAAATAGCCCGTTAATATCCAAAGATGTGCAGGTTAGGTAGGGTTATGGGGATAGGGTGGGGGAGTGGGCCTAGGTAGGGTGCCCTTTTGGAGGGTTTGTGCAGACTTGATGGCCGCCTTCTGCACTGAAGTGATTCTACGGAGCTATTTTTGCCTTTGGTCCACTTTTTATGGGAAATTGTCTTTCTTGGAGAAAATAATTTGAGTAATCATTGACCTTGCCCAGGGCGGCACGGTGGCTCAGTCGTCAGCACTGCTGCCTCGCGGCGCCGAGGACCCGGGTTCGATCCTGGTCCCGGGTCACTGTCCGTGTGGAGTTTGCACATTCTCCCTGTGTCTGCGTGAGTCTCACCCCCACAAACCCAAAAAGATGTGCAGGGTAGGTGAATTGGCCACGCTAAATTGCCCCTTCATTGGGGAAAAAAGAATTGGATACTCTAAATTCATATTTTTAAAAAATCAGTGACCTTGCCTGGTATGTCCCCTTTTGCTACCATTTCTGCAATCTCTGTTCAGTCCCTACTCATTGAAATTGAGTTTCAAAATGTACTGCCCCCCCCCCCCCCATTGATTTTTGAAAGAATGTAAAAATCGGACTCCTCCAATTGACATTTGTTTGCTCAGTAGTTGTGTCTACCGTGACGGTGCTTTTATCCAGCATCTCAGTACTGATTTTATGCACTGAACCTCTGTGAATCACATAGCTGTTGTCTGTAACCTTGGTAATTAGTAAGCAGGGTGACCTTATCCATAGAATCCCTACCTTGCAGAAGGAGGCTATTTGGCCCGTAGAGTCTGCACCGACCTGCTTGCAAAATAATCACTGCATTTGGGTAGGTAGTGGTAGTGAGAACAATGTCTTCAGCAGCTCCTGTTCCCAGTGTGAGTAACTGATGTTATTAATGGGGTATTGGAAATTGCATTGGATACAGATTATCAGCCTGGCGGAAGTACTCACCTGGGCAGCAGGTATAATGCCACAAAATCCAGCGAGCACTGCAAGTAAATCGGACTAATAATGTGCTACAATGTAAAATAGCTAAATCCAATGTTCTTCAACACCTATTGAATTGAAATATATACAAACTTTCTGTTACAAAAATATTTGTTACATTTTCATTCATTCTTAAGGTTAATTTATCATTTGTACCTGTTCCAACTTTTAAAAGGTGACCCCCAAAAGAGTTGAGGCCATGATTTCAGGATGGTTTTGACTTTGACTTTCAGCCATGATTCTCTTGATTTTCTTCCCAGTTCCTATCCAGCATCCAAATTCCTCCTCCTGGTTTCAAAGCATATGGAATGTCTGGCTGTGTTTTTAAACTGCTGTGCGAGTGTAAATTGTTACTAATCTGGGACATTTTTTGGAACTTGCTACCATTAAGGGAAAATTAGATAAGCATATGAGAGAGAGATTTAGATGAGAAAAGATGAGAGGAATAGAGTGGTCCAGCATGGGTTGGTTGAACTGAATGGCCAGTTCCTGTCCTTTTTATCCTATAAAATTACCTTTTATAATCTTGACTTTACGGCTTGCATTGTCTTCTTACCTTTTCGTGAAGCCCCTGCCTTCTCAACCTTGGCCCTCACCTGAGATGTGGTGACCCTCAGCTTAAATCACCACCAGTCAGCTCTCCCTCCTCAAAGGGGAAAACAGCCTATGGTCACCTGGGACTGTAGCGACTTTACTTCTCACCTACTCTATGCAACATTAGTGATGTCCTGCACTATGATCCTGGCCCCATCATTTAGGTTTCTATTTTTAGAAATGAAATTGAACTAAAAGTGAACAGCAAGAATAGAAATTGGGAAACCAATAGCACAACTAAGGGATTGATTCAAAAAGTTGCATTTAATGAAACTATATGCCAAATACAATTATGTGACACGTTACAAATTATTGCAGCATTGGAGTTAGAATGAAATAGAACAAAAAATGTAAAATATACAGGAGTGCTGCTCGTAGATATCCTCTGGGTGAACAAATAGCTCCCTTTCCTTCTCTCCAACCCCTGCTTCTGAGCGATGGATGAATTAGGCTTGGGTGCAGGCAGCTGTATCAGCCACAGATAAACCAGAAAATAAAATAGAATCTGATTGAAACCAATTGCCATCGTAAAACAAATCCGCTGATGCAAGGTGACAACAGAGAGAGGTCATGTGGATCACATGAGTACTTTTTAACTTAATTTATAGTGTCACGGGATGTGGGTGTCACTCGCAAGGCCAGCATTTGTTGCCTATCCCTAGTTACTATTGAACTGAGTGGCTTGCTGGACCATTTTAGGGGACAGTTGAGAGTCAACCAGATTCTGCAGTTTTGAAACTCAGTTAAAACCTGAAGAGGGAGATTCCCCTTCAAAATTTTAAAAATCAGCTCATTGGAAACAATTATTCCAGTTTATATTTTGGTAAACAGTGGGCTGTGATGACATCATCAGAAGTGCTGACTTCGACACAGTTATTGAACTCCACTGTCTGGATGCCAAATGAACCAAGTTTAGAGAATATTAAAATCTCAGGACAGTGTGAGATGAGCATTAACTGTGAATGGTACAGGGCATCATGGTAGCATAGTGGTTAGCACAGTTGCTTCACCGCTCCAGGCTCCCTGGTTCGATTCCCAGCTTGGGTCACTGTCTGCGGAGTCTGCACGTTCTCCACCTGTCTGCCTGGGTTTCCTCCGGTTTTCTCCCACAGGGTTAGGTGGATTGGGCATCCTAAATTGCCCTTAGTGTCCAAAAAGGTTGGGTGGGGTTACTGGGTTACAGGGATAGGGTGGAGGTGTGGACTTGATTGTGTGCTCTTTCCAAGGGCCGGTGCAGACTCGATGGACTGAATGGCCTCCTTCTGCACTGTTAATTCTATGAACACGGTGGCGCAGTGGTTTGCACTTCTGACTCACAGCGCCGAGGCCCCAGGTTCACTCCCAGCTCTGGGTCACTGTCCGTGTGGAGTTTGCACATTCTCCCCGTGTTTGCGTGGGTTTCACCCCCACAACCCAAAGATGTGCAGGGGAGGTGGATTGGCCACACTAAATTGCCCCTTAATTGGAAAAAATGAATTGGGTACTCTAAATTAAAAAAGAAACCCAACTGTGAATGGTAACTCAGATCGCTCCCTCTGTGAAATGCAGTTACCTTTATAAGCAAGTGATGTCCTCAGACCCTTGTTTTGTTGCCAATTTGCTTTCCTTCTATCCTGCTAGGTTGCTGATACTTAATTGTGATACAATTTCACAAGATTGGCCAATAAAGAGGATAGGATGAGGGTAAGTGCACGGTAAGAATCTGATCTTGATCTCGGGTTGATGCACCCGTATGCAAAGATTTCCCTTGCGTGCATGAAACTGATGTTTTGCCATTGTGCATTGCACAAATCAGCATCTTCAGGAGAGCCTGGGGGAATGGTGGAAAACCTTTCAGTACAACTGAAGAAACTCCGGTGCTACGTTTTCATGTGATTTAATCTTTTGATTTAATCTTTTGCTTCTCTCTTGCAGGCATAGTCTTCAGAGGAGACATGGCAGATCATAGACTACACATGAACAGGAATCAGTGGGGAGCTGTTGACCAGTAATAGACGATGATTTGTTTTCTGTTCGCAAAGTCACTTTGCCTGGGGCTCCAATCACCGAGGGAACATCACAGCAACCTGCCTTGATGCCTGTGATCCCAATCCCTCGCCGGGTGCGTTCCTTCCACGGCCCCCACACTACATGTCTGCACTCGGCATGCGGCCCCGTACGGACCACTCACCTTGTCCGGACCAAGTACAACAACTTCGACCTTTACTTGAAATCGCGGTGGATGTATGGCTTTGTCCGCTTTCTGCTGTACTTCAGCTGCAGTCTCTTTACGTCCATACTCTGGGTGGCACTGTCCATCCTCTTCTGTATCCAGTACTTCTCCATACGTGTGTCCCTGCGCTTTCAGTACAAGCTCTCCATAGTGCTCCTGTTACTGGGGCGCAGGCGTGTTGATTTCAACACAATCAATGAACTCTTTATCTATGGGATCCATGTGACAATGCTGCTAGTTGGAGGACTGGGCTGGTGTTTTATGGTATTTGTTGATATGTAAATAAGAGTGCATGTGAAAAGAAACAGTTTTGAGCATTACAATGTAAAATATATTGTTTACAATCCTGCAAAAATGTTTATCTGATTTTTAAAAAAACTTACTAATTTAAAAGATATAAATCGAGGATTGTTCCATCGCTCCCTTTCTCTCCTCTCACCCACCCCTAGCCCGTGGTATCTAATCCTCACTTTGATTCACAAAATAAATACTTGCATTTATATAGCATCTTTCATGACCACAGAACATCTCAAAGCTTTACAGCCAGTCATTTTGAAATGTAGTCACTTTTATAATGTAGGGAATGTGGCTGCCAATTTTCACACACCAGAAGTCCCCCACAGCAAACTCCCTTAACAGCAATGTGGTAATGACCAGATCTAAAAATAATTTAGAGTACCCAATTAATTTTTTCCAATTAAGAGGCAATTTAGCATGGCCAATCCACCTACCCTGCACATCTTTGGGTTGTGGGGGCGAAACCTACGCAAACACTGGGAGAATGTGCAAACTCCACACGGACAGTGACCCAGAGCCGGGATCGAACCTGGAACCTCGGCGTCGTGAGGCAGGAGGGCTGCCCGTGCTGCCCGTAATGACCAGATATTGATGTTGCCTGAGGGCTAAAAACTGGCAGGACACTGGGGACAATGCTCCTGCTCTTCTTTGAAATGCCATGGGACTTTTTAACAACCACCCGAATATGCCGATGGGACCTGGTTTAACGTTGGATGTCAAAGATGGCACCGCTGACAATGTAGCACTCCCTCAGTACTCCACTTTAGTATTACACAATGAAGATCTCCCGAGTGGCTCGGTTGTTAAACCTATTGCCTAGTCTGTACTTGAGCTATATAGACTAAAATGGTTCCCAATCTTCACTCCTTGGAGGTAGGGCTGCTACATAGAATTTATAGTGCAGAAGGGGGCTATTCGGCCCATCAAGTCTGTACTGGCCCATGGAAAGAGCGCCCCACCTAAGCCCACACCTCCACCCCATCCCCAATTAACCCCACCTAACCCTTTTGGACACTAAGGGCAATTTATCATGGCCAATCCACCTAACCTGCGCATCTTTGGACTGTGGGAGGAAACCGGAGCACCAGGAGAAAACCCACACAGACACGGGAAGAACGTGTTGACTCCGCACAGACAATGACCAAAGCCGTGAATCGGACCTGGGACCCTGGAGCTGTGAAGCAACTGTGCTAACCACTGTGCGACTGAGCTGCCACAATTGTCCTTCATGTCCCATGGCTAGGAAAGATAATGAACCAATGTTTCCCTACTGTATACATGTGGAGGTTGGATGAGGACAGAATATGCTGTGATGCTCTCCAGGCTTAAAAAGTCTGACACCCATGGTCCTGTCGTTTGCATGATTTGCCAATCGGGTGAGCAGTTGGGAGCTGCATGTGGAAAGGTGCAACAAGAAGGTGATGTTAGGACGAGTTGAAACTGGTTTAAAAAAATAAATAGACCATCTCAGCTAGTCTGTAGAAAGGCTTTGGAAAGATTACGGCTGTTCCAAAATAGAAGAGAGAAAAACCGACACTATGCATTGTTGAGGAAGACGGTGAGGTACTCTTACCACATTATATATTAAGTGGAATGGGAATTCTAGGATTATTTGAAATGATGTGCCACTGGGAGGATAGGAACACCTATGCAGACAGTCATGTAATGCTACCACTAGCAACCATGAGACTGAGCTCAAATCCCATGAAAGAGAATTGAATATCTGGGATAATTGACAGACTGCTGCATTGCTACTAATAACCCAACTAGTTTATTAATGTCCTTGAGGGATTGGAACTCACTATGGAGATGAGGTGAGTTTCTTTAATGGAGTGAGCCGGTATTATCTGGAATGCATTGCCTAGAAGGGTCACGGAAGCAGATTTAACAGTAACGTTTAACTGGGAATTGGATATATACTTGACCAGGAAATCTTTGTAGGGCTGTGGTGATAGTGCAGGAGTGTAGAAGGGATTGTTCAAAGTGTTGGCACTTGTGTTATGGACCAAATGGCCATCCCGTGTGATGTGTTACCTGACCTGGCCTATTGGTGACTGTAGACGGCGCTTCGTGGTCGATAAATTTCTGAAACAGCTTTGCAAGCCATTATTTCTTTATGTAACAACAGTAGGACTCTAGGAATAAAAATTAAATGGGGATTGCCAACAGTGTCCACATCCTGACACCCTCGAACAAATTTCTGAGCACAGTAATATGAAGAAAATAAATCAGTATCAATAGAGATTCCCATTCATTCCAAAATACTTCAGCTTCAATTTCATGTTCATTCAGGTGTCATGCTCATATGATTGAGCGCAGCTCTGAAAATTTTAATCTGAAGACTTTTTCTTGTTAAATGTTTTATATTTCAAGATCAGAGACATGGAATCATGTGACAGCCCTGATGCACCACCTCATCCAGTATCGGAATATTGTATTCGGATGTACATTTTTCAAAAATTCATAAAAGGCTGATTTTGTCATTGTGTGAATTTATCTGAGATTTGGCCCCACCAGATCCAGCCTGAGTGTTAATGGGCCAACCCACTCCGCCTGGCATCACCACTGGCACTAAGCCTTCTGGAAAATTGCAGCTACAAATCATACCATGCTTGTAGAAATCTGTAGCTTTATTCAGGCCATCTTAAGTTGGGCGCAGAGTTGGGACGGTGTCTCAAAGCTGGCTGTCCAGAAACCAGACATTTGACTCTCGGGCTCTGCTCTGAGAACAGAGTAAGCACGGGAATGAAGAGGCCCATTCGTGTTCTGATCATGGAGGATGGAATTGACGTCAGCTGTGTACGATACACAGGATCCGAGGCCATTTCAGCGTCTTAAGATCTGCCTCCCTTCTGGCCCTCTCTATTCTCTGGACACAAAGCTGCCTTTTCCACCAGCGGGAACATACTGATTGAAGCATTCCCAGTTGTTTCCAGGCGAGAGGATCAGAAATCAGCAGTTCCTCTCTGTCCCCATGAAGCCCGTGCGAAGGAGTTGGTTGGGAATCCAGGAAAGTCCAAAATCAGGCACGGCCTCTGTCCCCATTTGCCAGGTGTGGGACACTACCTGTAGCTATATTGTTATTTTGGGTCAGTTTAGGCACCTTGCATTTGAAATGTTTGTCCTATACTGGGATCCCTTGGTACACATGTTTCCTATTCCTGACCTCCAAAGATTGTACAGGAAAAATGGCAAAATTGTTCAAAATGAAGAACGCCTCCAGTTTTGAGGTTGATTTCACATCTCCCAACAGGTTATTGTCCAACATGTCAGTAATGGCTTCACTGGCTGAATGCGTGCAGAGTAAAATATATAATGAAGTGAAGCTTAATCTGACTATTAAAAATTTTATATTGTGAGCTTTCCATGGTATTAGTCATAGGTATTCTCAAGTTATATATTTTGGTCAAATACACTCCACTCTGAACCCAAGTTAGTGTCCATGACTTTCTCCTCAGAATCCTGACAGATGATTGTCACCTGAGAGTTTTCAAAAGCACCCTTTAAATTATTCTCTAATAATTTTAGCAGTTTGCATTTTGAAATCCAGTCCAGGTTTTCCAGATTACACCTTTAAACAAATCATGAGGCTGGCACAGTGGTGAGCACTACTGCCTCACAACTCCAGGAACTCGGGTTCAATTCCAGCCTCGGGTGACTGTGGCGTTTGCACTTTCCGTGTCTGTGTGGGTTTCCTACGGGTCCTTCGGTTTCCTCCCACAGTCCAAAGATGTGCAGGGTAGGTGGATAGGCCATGCTAAATTGTCCCTTAGTAGGGCAGCATGGTGGCGCAGTGGTTAGCAATGCTGCCTCGCGGCGCCGAAGTCCCAGGTTCGATCCCAGCTCTGGGTCACTGTCCGTGTGGAGTTTGCACATTCTCCCCGTGTTTGAGTGGGTTTCGCCCCCACAATCCAAAGATGTGCAGGTTAGGTGGATTGGCCAAGCTAAATTGCCCCTTAATTGGAAAAAATGAATTGGATACTCTAAATTTATATTACATTTTTTTATTTTTATTGTCCCTTAGTGTCAAAAAGGTTTGGTGGGGTTACAGGGATGGGGTGGAGGTGTGGGCTTGGGTAGGGTGCTGTTTCCAGGGGTTGGTGCAGACTCGATGGGCCGAACGCCCTCCTGCACGGTAGGGATTCTATGATCCTTTCCACTTTTAACAACAAACTTAGTCCAGGGTTTACAACTTTAGGATTTCTTTGTCTAGACGAGTGTTTTACAACTTTTTTTCCCGAACACACTTTTGCCAACTGGCCGACCTGCGTGACATATGCCACGTTTGCTGTAGCCATCTAAGATGGCCACCTGCAAAGGACCATGGGAATTATGGCCAACCCAGGACTCAGACAGATACAGAGCCGATGTATATCTGAAACACAGGGAACCAGACCTGATCGAAACCCCCCCCCCCCCCCCCCCCGCTCGTTTGCATTTTAATGGCCCATTTTCCCAGGACAATTGAACTCCAATCAAGCAACCAGTGCAGCCACAGACTGATCGGCGCCACTCCCTTTACTCAGAAAGCCCAACTGCCGAGGTCAATGACCGCTAAGGACTCGTCCAACCACCAAGGCACCTGTCCCTTTATTGGCCGAAATCGAACAGAGTGATCAGAGCCCTGTTGAACTATTGGGTCCAAAGTTAAGGACTGCCCCAAAGAGTGCGAAATCCCAGAGTGATAAAAGAGGACTCAGCCATGTGTTCTGTCTCTTTTGGATTCAGCCTGTGCCAACCCAATTGCAGTAGGAACAGCCAGCCAGAACATAGAACATAGAACATAGAAAATACAGCACAGAACAGGCCCTTCGGCCCACGATGTTGTGCCGAACCTTTGTCCTAGATTAATCATAGATTATCATTGAATTTACAGTGCAGAAGGAGGCCATTCGGCCCCTTGAGTCTGCACCAGCTCTTGGAAAGAGCACCCTACCCAAACTCAACACCTCCACCCACCACCAAGGGCAATTTGGACATTAAGGGCAATTTATCATTGGCCAATTCCCCTAACCCGCACATCTTTGGACTGTGGGAGGAAACCGGAGCACCCGGAGGAAACCCACGCAGACACGGGGAGGACGTGCAGACTCCGCACAGACAATGACCCAAGCTGGAATCGAACCTGGGACCATGGATCTGTGAAGCAATTGTGCTATCCACAATGCTACCGTGCTGCCCTTAAGAACAAATAAATCTACACTATATCATTTTCCCGTAATCCATGTACCTATCCAATAGCTGCTTGAAGGTCCCTAATGTTTCCGACTCAACTACTTCCACAGGCAGTGCATTCCATGCCCCCACTACTCTCTGGGTAAAGAACCTACCTCTGATATCCCTCCTATATCTTCCACCTTTCACCTTAAATTTATGTCCCCTTGTAATGGTGTGTTCCACCTGGGGAAAAAGTCTCTGACTGTCTACTCTATCTATTCCCCTGATCATCTTATAAACCTCTATCAAGTCGCCCCTCATCCTTCTCCGCTCTAATGAGAAAAGGCCTAGCACCCTCAACCTTTCCTCGTAAGACCTACTCTCCATTCCAGGCAACATCCTGGTAAATCTTCTTTGCACCTTTTCCAGAGCTTCCACATCCTTCCTAAAATGAGGCGACCAGAACTGTACACAGTACTCCAAATGTGGCCTTACCAAGGTTTTGTACAGCTGCATCATTACCTCATGGCTCTTAAATTCAATCCCTCTCTTAATGAACGCGAGCACACCATAGGCCTTCTTCACAGCTCTATCCACTTGAGTGGCAACTTTCAAAGATGTATGAACATAGACCCCAAGGTCTCTCTGCTCCTCCACAATGCCAAGAACTCTACCGTTAACCCTGTATTCCGCATTCATATTTGTCCTTCCAAAATGGACAACCTCACACTTTTCAGGGTTAAACTCCATCTGCCACTTCTCAGCCCAGCTCTGCATCCTATCTATGTCTCTTTGCAGCCGACAACAGCCCTCCTTACTATCCACAACTCCACCAATCTTCGTATCGTCTGCAAATTTACTGACCCACCCTTCAACTCCCTCATCCAAGTCATTAATGAAAATCACAAACAGCAGAGGACCCAGAACTGATCCCTGCGGTACACCACTGGTAACTGGGATCCAGGCTGAATATTTGCCATCCACCACCACTCTCTGACTTCTATCGGTTAGCCAGTTCGTTATCCAACTGGCCAAATTTCCCACTATCCCATGCCTCCTTACTTTGTGCAGAAGCCTACCATGGGAACTTTATCAAATGCCTTACTAAAATCCATGTACACTACATCCACTGCTTTACCTTCATCCACATGCTTGGTCACCTCCTCAAAGAATTCAATAAGATTTGTAAGGCAAGACCTACCCCTCACAAATCCGTGCTGACTATCCCTAATCAAGCAGTGTCTTTCCAGATGCTCAGAAATCCTATCCTTCAGTACCCTTTCCATTACTTTGCCTACCACCGAAGTAAGACTAACTGGCCTGTAATTCCCAGGGTTATCCCTAGTTCCTTTTTTGAACAGGGGCACGACATTCGCCACTCTCCAATCCCCTGGTACCACCCCTGTTGACAGTGAGGACGAAAAGATAATTGCCAACGGCTCTGCAATTTCATCTCTTGCTTCCCATAGAATCCTTGGATATATCCCGTCAGGCCCGGGGGACTTGTCTATCCTCAAGTTTTTCAAAATGCCCAACACATCTTCCTTCCTAACAAGTATTTCCTCGAGCTTACCAATCTGTTTCACACTGTCCTCTCCAACAATATCGCCCCTCTCATTTGTAAATACAGAAGAAAAGTACTCATTCAAGACCTCTCCTATCTCTTCAGACTCAATACACAATCTCCCGCTACCGTCCTTGATCGGACCTACCCTCGCTCTAGTCATTCTCATATTTCTCACATATGTGTAAAAGGCCTTGGGGTTTTCCTTGATCCTACCCGCCAAAGATTGTTCATGCCCTCTCTTAGCTCTCCTAATCCCTTTCTTCAGTTCCCTCCTGGCTATCTTGTATCCCTCCAATGCCCTGTCTGAACCTTGTTTCCTCAGCCTTACATAAGTCACCTTTTTCCTCTTAACAAGACATTCAACCTCTCTTGTCAACCATGGTTCCCTCACTCGACCATCTCTTCCCTGCCTGACAGGGACATACATATCAAGGACACGTAGCATCTGTTCCTTGAACAAGTTCCACATTTCACTTGTGTCCTTCCCTGCCAGCCTATGTTCCCAACTTATGCACTTCAATTCTTGTCTGACAACATCGTATTTACCCTTCCCCCAATTGTAAACCTTGCCCTGTTGCACGTACCTATCCCTCTCCATTACTAAAGTGAAAGTCACAGAATTGTGGTCACTATCTCCAAAATGCTCCCCCACTAACAAATCTATCACTTGCCCTGGTTCATTACCCAGTACTAAATCCAATATTGCCCCTCCTCTGGTTGGACAATCTACATACTGTGTTAGAAAAGCTTCCTGGACACACTGCACAAACACCACCCCATCCAAACTATTTGATCTAAAGAGTTTCCACTCAATATTTGGGAAGTTAAAGTCGCCCATGACTACTACCCTATGACTTCTGCACCTTTCCAAAATCTGTTTCCCAATCTGTTCCTCCACATCTCTGCTACTATTGGGGGGCCTATAGAAAACTCCTAACAAGGTGACTGCTCCTTTCCTATTTCTGACTTCAACCCATACTACCTCAATAGGGTGATACTCCTCAAACTGCCTTTCTGCAGCTGTTATACTATCTCTAATTAATAATGCCACCCCCCCCCCACCTCTTTTACCACCCTCCCTAATCTTATTGAAACATCTATAACCAGGGACCTCCAACAACCATTTCTGCCCCTCTTCTATCCAAGTTTCCGTGATGGCCACCACATCGTAGTCCCAAGTACCGATCCATGCCTTATGTTCACCCACCTTATTCCTGATGCTTCTTGCGTTGAAGTATGCACACTTCAACCCATCTCCGTGCCTGCAAATACTCTCCTTTGTCAGTGTTCCCTTCCCCACTGCCTCATTACAAGCTTTGGCGTCCTGAATATCGGCTACCTTAGTTGCTGGACTACAAATCCGGTTCCCATTCCCCTGCCAAATTAGTTTAAACCCTCCCGAAGAGTACTAGCAAATAGCCAGGTTCAAGACCAACGATCACTACCTGGCGGATGAGCCCAGCAGAGACCGAGCCGCTTTCTTCGAACCAGCCAAGTGGAATCCAGGTAAAGGCCTTATCCATTTGCACAGTGCCGGTCGCCCTGACGTTAAGTATAGGTTATTGTAGCTGATAGGTGTAGTTTAACTCGTAGTAGATATTGTGTTTGCATGTCGAGGTAACCCTTGTGAATGTAAATCAACCATCTTCTGAACTAACTAACTGGTTGTGGGGTCATTTGATCGATATAAGGGAAGGCTTGTGGTTCACCAACATCATTAATATTAGCAACAGTATTGGTGACGCTGTTGGGATCAAAACAAGCAACATCGCTTACGTTTAATGTGAAAGGGGAGCCTGCTTGGTCCTCACGATCTCACTTTAAGCAAGTTCAAAGGAGGAGAGGGCAATGCACATATCAGGTGCAGGCTTCAGTCAGTTCATTTGTGCCGGCTTCAACTTTATGAAAATGGAAAATCCAATCTTGCACATGTAGGTCGTGAAGGACAATAACAACAAAATGTGTGTTTTACTCAACACTGGATGCTTCTGGGAGATGTTACTCCAGAATGCTGTCAGCCTCATTGGCTTTTGGCGTGTTTTTAAATCTGGTATTACAGGTCAGTTACAGCAGCAGTCTTTTAATTTGGAGTCGCCTCTTAAGTTAATAACTGACTCTGAGGTCTCAACCGCAAAATAAATTTTTCACCCACCGCTTCTCTTTCAAAATATGAAACTTCTCTCATTTGCCAATACTTCCCTGCATATAACACATATGGGCTTTACATCTTTATTTGCATTGGCACAATTCACAAAACCATACCTCAAGAAATCATCTTTATACTGCTCTGTTCCCATGTTAAGTTTCTTCTTTGTAGGCTGTTTACCAGAGGCCCTGGAACTTGTGCAGAGCTAACACCAGCACTGCTCTGTCCTATCCTGTCCTGGACTATCCTGAGCAGATTCCAGCAGATTCTGTTGTGAGATCCTGTCCTGTAGGTACACTGCCTATTTGAGTCTCTGACAATCTCTTACTTCTAAGAAAATGATCCGTCTTCATAGCTCTCTTGCCAGCAGCTGGAAAGTAGAAGCAACTCTGCTCCGTGACTTGGCCCCAAAAGCAGGTACAAGGCGCTTGATGTCAAGTGTATGTGCAGGGCACGTGAACGTTCCTCTGCTGCTGCTTCTGAACACAGCCTCATCTATTTCCATTTAAAAGATGACAGTGTCCACCATTCTCAATGAAAAAGCTGGTAGTGACAGTTGGGCACTTCCCCTGCGATCGGAACCACTTTGGGAACGGTGCGACCGATCACTCTATGACCGACCTGCGGGTCACGACCTGCACGTTGAAAAAAATTAGGCTAGACTGCTGTAGGAACTGTTCACAATTACTTTAACTCTCAATTCCCAGATTGTACTAAAATGGCATCAAGTGTCTCATTTATCTCTAAAATTTGTTTTCCCATTTTAAATCTGGTTACTGAAAATTGTCTCTGTTTACTTACTCGTCCTTGAATTCTTCTGTCAAATACATTAGTCTCTGTTCTTTTAATTTCAGTCGTTTTAGACATTCTTTCTGTCCCAATTCCCTGGTTATCTAGCCTGTAACTTGTTCCTTATGAATCTTGTCCCGCTTCTCCTGGCAGAATTGAGAGATGTTCACACCCCAGTATCCTGTCTCCAACTGCAGTATATCCAACTAAAACTTAAAAGCTTTTTTTACCCTACAAGGGCCTCCAGTTCCTAAGCAACACCTGCATACCTCTGCTAGCCTTTTTACTTTTCATGCCGTAGCCCCCTTTAAGCACAATGGAAACACAGTTGGAACTTAACCAAACCCCTTTGTCCAGCATGAATCTAACTATGTGCAGGGTAAGCACATTCCCTTTAGAGTGAAGGGCAAGGCTGGTAGAAGTAGGGAACCCTGGATGACTCGAGATATTGAGACTCTGGTCAAAAAGAAGAAGGAGGCATATGACGTACATAAGCAACTGGGATCAAGTGGATCCCTTGTAGAGTATAGAGATTGTCGAAATAGAGTTAAGCGGGAAATCAGGAGGGCAAAAAGGGGACATGAAATTGCTTTGGCAAATAATGCAAGGGAGAATCCAAAGAGATTCTACAGATACATAAAGGGGAAAAGAGTAACTAGGGACAGAGTAGGGCCTCTTAAGGATCAACAAGGACATCTATGTGCAGAGCCACAAGAGTTGGGTGAGATCCTGAATGAATATTTCTCATCGGTATTCACGGTGGAGAAAGGCATGGATGTTAGGAAACTAAGGGAAATAAATAGTGATGTCTTGAGAAGTGTGCATATTACAGAGGAGGAGGTGCTGGAAGTCTTAAAGCGCATCAAGGTAGATAAATCCCCGGGACCTGATGAAATGTATCCCAGGATGTTGTGGGAGGCTAGGGAGGAAATTGCGGGTCCCCTAACAGAGATATTTGAATCATCGGCAGCCACAGGTGAGGTGCCTGAAGATTGGAGAGTGGCGAATGTTGTGCCCTTGTTTAAGAAGGGCAGCAGGGAAAAGCCTGGGAACTACAGACCGGTGAGCCTAACGTCTGTAGTAGGTAAGTTGCTAGAAGGTATTCTGAGAGACAGGATCTACAAGCATTTAGAGAGGCAAGGACTGATTCGGGGCAGTCAGCATGGCTTTGTGCGTGGAAAATCATGTCTCACAAATTTGATTGAGTTTTTTGAGGGGGTGACCAAGAAGGTAGATGAGAGCAGTGCAGTAGACGTTGTCTACATGGACTTTAGCAAAGCCTTTGACAAGGTACCGCATGGTAGGTTGTTGCAGAAGGTTAAAGCTCACGGGATCCAGGGTGAGGTTGCCAATTGGATTCAAAATTGGCTGGACGACAGAAGGCAGAGGGTGGTTGTAGAGGGTTGTTTTTCAAACTGGAGGCCTGTGACCAGTGGTGTGCCTCAGGGATCGGTGCTGGGTCCACCGTTATTTGTGATTTATATTAATGATTTGGATGAGAATTTAGGAGGCATGGTTAGTAAGTTTGCAGATGACACCAAGATTGGTGGCACAGTGGATAGTGAAGAAGGTTATCTAGGATTGCAACGGGATCTTGATCAATTAGGCCAGTGGGCCGACGAATGGCAGATGGAGTTTAATTTAGATAAATGTGAGGTGATGCATTTTGGCAGATCGAATCAGGCCAGGACCTACTCAGTTAATGGTATGGCGTTGGGGAGAGTTATAGAACAAAGAGATCTAGGAGTGCAGGTTTATAGCTCCTTGAAGGTGGAGTCGCAGGTGGACAGGGTGGTAAAGAAGGCATTCGGCATGCTTGGTTTCATTGGTCAGACCATTGAATACAGGAGTTGGGACGTCTTGTTGAAGTTGTACAAGACATTGGTACAGCCACACTTGGAATACCATGTGCAGTTCTGGTCACCCTATTATAGAAAGGATATTATTAAACTAGAAAGAGTGCAGAAAAGATTTACTAGGATGTTGCCGGGACTTGATGGTTTGAGTTATAAGGAGAGGCTGGATAGACTGGGACTTTTTTTCCCTGGAGCGTAGGAGGCTTAGGGGTGATCTTATAGAGGTCTATAAAATAATGAGGGGCATAGATAAGGTAGATAGTCAACATCTTTTCCCAAAGGTAGGGGAGTCTAAAACTAGAGGGCATAGGTTTAAGGTGAGAGGGGAGAGATTCAGAAGGGCCTAGAGGGGCAATTTCTTCACTCAGAGGGTAGTGAGTGTCTGGAATGGGCTGCCAGAGGTAGTAGTAGAGGTGGGTACAATTGTGTCTTTTAAAAAGCATTTAGATAGTTACATGGGTAAGATGGGTATAGAGGGTTATGGGCCAAGTGCGGGCAATTGGGACTAGCTTAATGGTAAAAACTGGGCGGCATGGACTGGTTGGGCCGAAGGGCCTGTTTCCATGCTGTAAACTTCTATGATTCTAACTATAGGTTTTACCCTTCCAGGCACAGAAGCACTAAATTATACCCATATAGAAATACACCTTATTTCTAATGTTTCACAATACAAATATAGATTAAAACTATCTTTGTTTACCTAACACAATTAAAATTGAGGAACTGCAGTTACATTAGTGGGAGATGGTGACATAGTGGTAATATCACTGCACTAGTAATCCAGAGTCCCAGGCTATTGCTCTAGGGACGTGAGTTCACCGATGGTGGAATTGAACTTCAATTGATCATTCTGGAATTGAAAGTTAGTCTCAGTAATTGTGACCATGAAACTACCACCGATTGGCATAAAAACCAATCTGGTTCACTTAGGAAATCTGTCATTCTTATCTGGCCTGATTTACATGAGAGTCCAGACCCACAGAAATTTGGTTGACTCTTAATTGCCCTCTGCAATGGCCTAGCAAGCCCTTACCCGATCTGGCCTACATGTGACTCCAGACCCACACAGCGATGTGATGGACTCTTAACTGCCCCCTCTGAACTGCCCCCTCTGAAATAGTACAGCAAACCACTCAGTTCGAGAGCAATTAGGGATGGGCAACAAATACTAGCCCAACCAGCGACACCCACATCCCGGGATCGAATTTTTTAAAAAAAGTCTCTGCGCTTCTTCCCCCACCATGTTATCCACTCTTACATTTTAAGCTGAAGTAATGTACTTTTGCTGCAGTTCACTATCTTGGGCTCCCTTCTTGGTCATTTTCTTTAAAGCCAAGTTTCTTCAGTTTTTTTTCTTCATCGCTCGATACTCCGACGGGAGGGAACATTAACATGGGTAATCTTTGAAACACTTTGCATGCTTACTTTTTTCTTTGGTGATCAGACTGGGCATAAAGCACTGTGCAGCTGAAAATTGGCTTCCAGTCACTTGTACTCCATCATCTTATCGGTCCAGTTTAACATTTTATTTGCTTTGCTAATTGCAGCTGTGCAATAACCAGACCTGTTGAGTGTCAGATCTACCAATACCTCTGCATTGTTCCATTGTTTCAGCACTGGTCGTCGAGTGCCAGTGTTGTCCAAGCTAGCAGCCCTTCCCCACGGTCATCAGCTATTCAAGGATGCCACCAGAGGATACTATGCACTCACAAGAATTTATTTGTTTAGAGCTCTTTTAGCTCTTGAAGACAACCATCTTTTATTCAAAATACATTTGAATTATCCGCAATTATGGGAGATGTTAGCTTTATAACTTCCCTAGTGAATGCTTGGAGGAAGGGATGAGCATATTAATCATTTACTGGCCATCCATCATTGATCGTGTTGAATTTCTTTGGAAGTTATGATGAACATTTACAAAACAATGGTTCGGTCCAAAATGGAGTATGATGTCCAATTCTGGGCAATGCACTTTAGGAAGGAGTGAAGGCTTCAGAGAGGATGCAGGTAGAAGGTTGAGAGGAGATTTGATAGAGGTATTTAAAATAATGAAGCGTTACAATATACAATACAATTTACAGTGAAGAAGGAGGCCATGCGGCCCATCGAGTCTGCACCGGCTCTTGGAAAGAGCACCCTACCCAAGCCCACACCTCCACCCTATCCCCATAACCCAGTAACCCCACCCAACACGAAGGGCAACTTTGGACACTAAGGGCAATTTATCATGGCCAATCCACCTAACCTGCACATCTTTGGACTGTGGGAGGAAACCAGAGCACCCGGAGGAAACCCACGCACACATGGGGAGAACGTGCAGACTCCGCACAGACAGTGACCCAAGCCGGAATCGAACCTGGGACCCTGGAGCTGTGAAGCAATTGTGCTATCCACTATGCTACCGTGCTGCCCGAGACAGAGTAGATAGGGAAAAACTGTTCCCATTTGGGCGGCACAGTGGTTAGCACTTCTGCCTCACCGTGCCAGGGACCCGGGTTTGATTCCTACCTCAGGTGACTGTGTAGAGTTTGCACATTCTTCCCGTGTCTGCGTGGGTTTCCTCCAGGTGCTCCAGTTCCCTCCCACGGACCAAAAATGTGCAGGTTAGGTTGATTGGCTATGATAAATTGCCCCTAGGTGGGGTTACGGGGATTGGGTGGGGGATTGGGCCTAGGTGCGGTGCTCTTTCAAAGGGTTGCTGCAAAATTGATGGGCCGAATGGCGGCCTTCTGCACCGTATGGATTCTATGATTCTATAATCAGTGGAAGGTTTGAGAACAAAAAGAACCAGCAGGAACTCAACGGGCCAAATGGCCTTCTGTGCACAAGCCATTCTTTGATTCTTCTGTCCGACTGCCGTTTTATTGAATGCTGAAAAAGTGTTACATTTTATGTCTACAGTTATACTCATTTGCTGCTTATTTCTTGCCCCTTTGACTGCCCTTTGACATGTTCTGATTGATCTTCTCTATATCCCAATATCATTCGCCCCTCCACCCATGTATCAATCTTTGTGCCTTCTTGGTTGGTGGAATTCATTCACTTGCGTGCCTTTAGCAGGATGAAATCCCTGGTACTGATGCCACATGTACCTAGTTCCTCTGTAAATTTTGTGCCAGTTTGCCGAGGTGAGTTCTTCACTCTGGTGTCAGAGCTGTTACACTTGTGATATTGATGACATAATAGACCCTCTGCCCCACTGAAGATGTAAGCTACCATTAAAATATTTATATAAATGAGCTTACCATGTTATCAATCATGGATATTCTCAGATTATGGTACTTTGCATTGCACAAAGCAACAGGTGATCAGCAATGAATTCCCGTGGATGGAGTGTCCCACTAACTTTGACCTGTGGGGAACACCTACCTTACCACTCTCTTCCAAAGAAGAAAATCAGATTGATATCCGTAAATGCCTTTAATTTACTTTTTCAAATAAATGAGCGATTATTATTTTTCTTTCTGAACTCCTCAACTTACTGAGGCCTCAAGTGGCCTCTAGCAGGTGTATGGGACGACAAGTCCAGTTTATTTTATAAGCCCCCTTATTTTATTTGTCTTTCTGCCTCCCGGGGAGCATAACTGGACCTCTGCTCAGTATCATGGCACAGATATATGGTTGTGATTGATGGTATCATGTGTAATTGTGGATCACAAACCCTCTCAAGATCCCTGCTGCAAAGAACCCTTGAAATTCAGGCATTGCTATCTGTTGTATGTTCATTCCGCATATTGACAATCCAGTCCAGAACCATTTTATACATCTTGCTCTGCAGTGTGTGTGTATGTGTGTTGCATTTGAATCAGCCAAAGAAACAGCTGATTTAAACTATTCCCATTATGTATACAGAGTCCACTGAAGTAACACATTTACATCCCATTAGTCCAAATTTAATCTCATTGTTCAGTATAAATGAAACTAATTAGTGGCTTCATTTGCAGGTTTAGGACTTTAAAGCAGTTCTATCCCATTACGTTTCATTAACTGGGAATTGAAATTTATAAAATAGCACCCTTAAACTCGAAATGTAAGGTGTTCGGTGTTTGGAATAATCTTTACAGAAACACACAGACAAGCTACGCTATGTCCACAGGTCATTATATAATGATGCCTGGTACATTGTTATACTTAAAGTGGCTTCAAGCACATTACTGATTGTTTCTGTTTTCAAGGTCTGTAAAACCACAATCTCCAAATGAAGTATTTACCAGAGATAGGGGATGAATGTTTAGAGGGTTTTCCATCTGCCTCACTATGGGTGCGATTCTACCATTAGGAAATTGTCTAATATATAAACTGAAGGGGAGGGCACTGATGGGTTATTACTTAAAGCTAGGGATTGAGCATAAAATATGTAATCAGGTGACATTGCAATTGCAATTCAGAGCTCAGTGGTTCAAAAGTGCTGGTTTAATCCAGTTTCAGAAGTCTTGAATTAGGGGCCATAAAAACAGTGGGCGAGATTCTCCACTCCCGCGCTGGTTGGGAGAATCGCCTGGGCCGCCAGAATTTCCCGGGACGCCGGTCCGACACCCTCCCGTGATTCTCCCAAGAGGCGGGAACGGCCAGGTCGAGTTCCGCGGGCCGCAGGCCGGAGAATCGCCGGAGACACCCAAAATGGCGATTCTCCGGCACCCCCCGCTATTCTCAGGCCCGGATGGGCCGAGCGGCCAGGCCAAAATGACGGGTTCTCCCGGCGCTGTCCACACCTGGTTGCTGCCGTCGGGAACAGCGCGCGAATGCTGGGGGGGGGGAGGGTGGATCCTGCACCGGGGGGTACCTCAAATGTGGCATGGCCCGTGATCGGTGCCCACCGATCGTTGGGCCGTCCTCTCTGAAGGAGGACCTCCTTCCTTCCGCGGCCCCGCAAGATCCGTCCGCCATCTTCTTGCGGGGCGGACTCAGAGAGGACGGCAACCATGTATGCGCAGTTGACGCCAGTAATGCGGCGCCGGCCACGTCATCTATGCGGCGCCGCCTTTACGCGGAGACAAGGCCTGGCGCGTGTAGATGACGCGGCCCCGGTCCTAGCCCATTGTCGGGACCTGAATCGTTTGGGATCGGGGCCGGTTCGCGTAGTCGTGAACCTCGACGGCGTTCACGACGGCGTGGGTATTTCGGCGCGGGAGTGGAGAATCCCGCCCAGGGTTCCTTCAGTGCTGCCTTGTCTGCATTGAGTGATGTAAATGCAGCCAGAATTTGATGAAAAAGGGAGATAGCTGAGAGGGAGAAGTGGAGACAGGCTTGTGAAGGACATCTCTACTCAGGCTGCAGGCTGAGTTTGAAATACAATCCAGAAATTATGTCACAGGAAAATGGTAAATTCATTGGTTGGTACGTAACTGTTCATTTGCATTTCCTATCCTAAATTGCTTTCAGATTAAAGGCAAAAAGGAGTAATATTACAGATTACAAATCCAAAAACCTCTAGGGAAGAGTGATAGAATCTAAAGCATGATAGAATTTTAAATTCAGTTTGTGAGTGAGAAACTGGAGTCCCATACTAGAGTTCTGGGGCTGGTTTAGCACACTTGGCTAAATCGCTGGCTTTTAAAGCAGACCAAGGCAGGCCAGCAGCACGGTTCAATTCCCGTACCAGCCTCCCTGAACAGGCGCCGGAATGTGGCGACTAGTGGCTTTTCACAGTTACTTCATTTGAAGCCTACTTGTGACAATAAGTGATTTTCATTTTCATTCATTAAACAAAGGTAATTATGTAGGCATGAGGACAGATTTGGCCCTAGTGATTGGGCAAGAAGACTGAAAGGTGGGATAATTGATGAGCAGTGGTCATTGTTTAAAGAGGCATTCAATTCCTCCTAACTAAAATATATTCCAGAGAGGAAAAAAGATTACAAGAGGGGAAAAAAAATCCATGCCTAAGCAAAAATGTTAAAGGTAACATATGGCATACCATATTGCAAAGGCCAGTGACTGGCCGGAAGATTGAGAAACTTTTAAAGATCAATGCAGAAAATACTATTTTCTAATACACCTGATAGGTAAAAGATGGCTATTTAGCGTAAAATATTAAGCCCCAGTTTTAAATACCTATTTTAAATTCACTCAGAACCTCAGGTCATCTCAAAACATATAGCTTCAATAGAGACACAAAACAGCATGACACAGCATAATTCACTATACTGAGCTCCATTGTTCTAGCAAATACATTTGCAAGACAGTGTGACATTAAAACACAAGCCGTACCAGATATCAATCCAGGACAGGGCAGGCACCATAGCAAAATTAAGGCACCATTGTCTACAATGTGGCTAACAGCTAAGTCAGCAGAAGTCCAGTATAAACTGGTTGTGATAACAGCACAGAATTACATTCCAATACATGCACAAGTATTCAGACATGAAACATTTAAAGCTAATGTTGCACATTAAAGATTGACAGCTAACCGTCAAATCAAACTCATTTGATTCTAACCCAAACCAATTAGGTTGACTTGGAGGTGTAGATAGATGGCTAAAGACTGATATGATCTCCTATAACTGTGAAGGTTCGTACGGCCACCTTTATCCGGATCATTCTATACTTTGATCTAAACTATTTGCTATCTCTATTTTTCACTTTTCCACTCTAACTCTTGAAGTAAATGCAAGCTGTTGTGCCTTAAGCAAGAAACCATTTCTGTATTATTTTAAAAGTTAAATTGTGTACAAGTTGCTTCTCTTTAAGTCCTTTTTGCTAGCCGGACTTATTAGAGAATAAGATTTGAGTGACTCTCAATTGTAATCAAATAGAGGCAATAAACGATTCTTGTTTGCATCCGAGAAGTTTTAACTCAAATTTCTACTGAGTTTTAGTGTTGCAAGTTCCTCACTAATTCTGCATGGTAGATCTCTTACAATCAAAAAAGGGTTACCAAAAATGTAATAAGAGCAAAGGTAAATTATGAAAGAAAACTTGCACAAAATATGAAAAAGGATAGAAAAAAGCTCCCATAAGTGTATAAAAGCCGAGTGAGTAGGTAAAGTGAATGTTGGCCCCTTGGAGGATGAGGCTGGGGAGTTAATAGTGGGGAACGCAGAAATGGCAGAGATGTTAAATCAATCTTTTGCCTCATGGTGGAGGATATTAGTACCATCCCAATAGTAACAAGTAATGCAGAGGTAATAGAAAGGCAAGAACTTAGAACAATTTATTTTTATAATCTTCATTGTCACAAGTAGGCTTACATTAACACTGCAATGAAGTTACTGTGAAAAGCCCCTAGTCACCACATTGGAAAAAGTATGAAACAAACTATTGGGATTGAAGGCGGACCCGTGTACAGGGCCTGATGGCCAACATATTAGGGTGGTAAAGGAAGTGGCAATGGAGATAGTGAATTCATTGGTTTTAATATTCCAAAATTCACTGGATGCGGGAATGGTTCCAATGGAATGGAAAAAGGCTAATATATCCTCCTTAAAGGGAGGCAGAATGTAGGAAACTATAGATCAGTTTGGGCGGCACGGTGCACAGTAGTTAGCACTGTTGCTCCACGGCGCTACCGACCGGGGTTCTGGAGCGTGCGCCTTCAGTACTATTGAGGAATATTGTCAGGGCCCGTAGCCATTGCAGTATCCAGTGCCTTTAGTCGTTTCTTTATATCACATAGAGTGAATCATATTGGCTGAAGACTGATATCTGTGATTCTGGGGACCTCTGGAGGAGACCGAGATGGATCATCCACTCGGCACTTCTGGCTGAAGGTTATTGCGAATGCTTCAGCTTTGTCTTTTGCACAAATGTGCTGGGCTCCTCCATCATTGAGGATGGGGATATTTGTGGAGCCTTTTCCTCCAATGAGTTGTTTAATTGTCCAATACCATTCACGACTGGATGTGGCAGGACTGCAGAGGTTAGATCTGATGGGTTAGCTGTGGAATCATTTAGCTCTGCCTATTACTTGCTGCTTACGATGTGTGGCACACAAAGCTGTAACTTCACCAGGTTGACAGTGGAGGATATGCTGGACCATGAGGTTGCAGATTGTGGTTGAGTACAATTCTGCTGCTGCCGATGGCCCACAGTGTCGCATGCATGCCCAGTCTTGAGTTGCTAGATCTGTTTGAAGTCTATCCTATTTAGCATGGTGCCACACAACACAATGGAGTGTATCCTCAATGTGAAGATGGGGCTTTGTCTCCACAAGGTCTGTGCGGTGGTCACTTCTACCGATACTGTCATGGAAAGATGCAACTGCAGCAGACAGATTGGTGAGGATGAGGTCAAATATGTTTTCCCACTTGTTGGTTCCCTCACCACTAGCTGCAGTTCCAGTCTAGCAGCTATGTCCTTTAGCACCTGGCTAGTTCTGTCTGTGGTAGTACTATCAAGCCACTCTTGGTGATGGACATTGAAGTCCCCCACCCAGAGTACATTCTGCGCCCTTGCCATTCTGTGGTGTTCAACGTGGAGGAGTACAGATTCATCAGCTGATGGTGGACGATACAAGGAGATTTCCTTGCCCATGTTTAACTTGAAGCCATGAGCCTTCACAGTGTCCAGAGTCGATGTTGAGGACTCCCAGGGTAACTCCCTCCTGACTGTATACCACTGTGCCTCCACCTCCGCTGGGTCTGTCTTGCAGGTGAGGCAGGACATACCCAGTTAATGGTGACTGGGACATTGTAAGGTATGATTCTGTGAGTATGGTGAGTATGACTATGTCAGATTGTTGCTTGACTAGTGTGTGAGACTGCTCGCACAACTGTGGCACAAGGCCCCCAGATGTTAGTAAGGAGGACTTTGCAAGGTCGACAGGGCTGGGTTTGCTGTTGTAGTTTCTGGTGACTGGGTCGATGCTGGATGGTCCGTCCAGTTTCATCCCTTTTTTGTGTTTTTGTAGCAGTTGAATATAACTAAGTGGTTTGCTTGGCCACTTCAAAGTGAATTTAAAAGTCAACCACATTGCTGTGGGTCTGGGGTCACATGTAGGACAGAACAGGTAAGGACGGCAGATTTCCTTCCCTAAAGGACATTAGTGAACCAGATGGGCATTTTAGGATAATTGTTTTGTGGCCATCATGAGACTTAATTCCAGATATTTTATTGAGATTAAATTCCACCCCCTGGTGGTGGGGTTCAAACCCGGGTCCCCATATCATTATCCGAGGTCTTTGGATTACCAGCCCAGTGACAATACCATTACGCCACCGCCTCCCCTCAGCTGACAAAAGGCAGAGAGTTGGGATAAATGGGTCTTTGTCTGGTTGACAAGATGTAACAAATGGGGTGCGCAGAGTTCGGTCCTCTGGCCCCAACTATTTACAATTCATATTAATGACTTGGATGCAGGGACACAAGGTACTCTGGCGAAATTTGCAGATGACACTAAAATTGTTAGGATAGTAGGTTGAAATTTATAAATCGATAGGTTAGGTGAATGGGCCAAAATTTGACAGATGACGTTTAATGTGAATACGTGTGAGGTTAACCATTTTGGTTGGAAAATTGGAAAGTCAACTTATTATCTAAATGGAGCGAAACATCAGAGTGCTTGGATGCAGAGGGATCTGGGTGTCCTTGTTCATGAATCTCAGAAAACTAGTATTCAGGTACAGCAATGGCATTTTGGCTTTTACAGCCAAAGGGATAGTGTATCAACGTAGGGAAGTGTTGCTGCAACTGTACAAGGAATTGATGAGAACGCACCTGGAGTATTGTGCACAGTTTTGGCCCCTTTATTTGAGGAGGGACGTAGTTGCATTCAAGGCAGTCCAGAGGAGGTTCATCAGATTGATTCCAGAGATGAGGGGTTTGGTTTATGAAGAGAGATTGAGCAGTTTAGGCCTGTACTCTCTCTTGAGTTTAGAAGAATGAGAGGAGATCTAATTGAGGTATATAAGATGATAAAAGATATTGACAATATAGAGCAGATGCTTCCTCTTATCTAGAACAAGTGGTCATAGTTTTAGGATAAGGGGTAGAAGATATAAAACAGAGATGAGGGGAAATTATTTCTCTCAAAGGGTTGTGAACCTGTGGAGTGTGCTGGATGCCGAGACATTGAGTAAATTTAAGGAGGAGATACACAGCTTTGTTGTTAGTAATGGGTTGAAGTGTTATAGAGAACAGGCAGGAAAGTGAAGTTGTGACCGAGATTAGATCAGCCATGATTGTATTGAATGGTGGAGCAGATTCGAGGGGCTGAATTGCCTACTCCTGCTCCTAGTTCTTATGTTCCTATGCTCTATTGCTTTTTATTCTTCTTTCCTAGTCTTTCATGAGGCTGACTGACCCCGTTGCTACTTTGCATCCCTGATGACTCAACTACTCTTCTTGGTTCACATGGTTTCAAAGGTTCCTTTGTTGAGATAGTGTTCCTCTCCCTTTCAAAAACTACTGTATCATGTCCCTCCTCAAAAAATATACAACTCAACCCTTGCTACTTTTTCTTCCAAAGGTCATTAAATGTGTTATCATCTCCCAACCTATACCCATCTTTTAAAGCAATTGTGAGCAATTTGCACAGCAATCAAGACCCAGAAATCTTAACGTGGTTGGTGTTAAATATTATACTCGGGCAGCACAGTGGCGCAGTGAGTCGCACTGCTGCCTCACGGCGCCAAGGTACCAGGTTCAATCCCGGCTCTGGGTCACTGTCCGTGTGGAGTTTGCACATTCTCCCCGTGTTTGCGTGGGATTCGCCCCCACAACCCAAAGATGTGCAAGTTAGGTGGATTGGCCACACCAAAATTGCCCCTTAATTGGAAAAAATGAATTGGGTACTCTAAATTTTTTTAAAAAAAATACTAGACTCGATTCACTGTTAAAAAAGGAATGGAAGCTTTGTTGAGAAGTGTCATTTGTAAACCTGGATTGGATTCTGGAGTGCAAACCACCACGGGAAAGCATTATTATGAGAGAAGAATTTAAAGTGTGTTTTTGGGAGTGGAGTTTGGAAACGTTTATGTGACAATCATCTGGGGGGGATTCTGAGGAGAAACCCAGAGACACAAACTTTGGTTCAGAGCGGAGTGCATGCATTTGACCACTTTCATCTTGTCTGCTTAAAAGTGACTTTTTGAGTTATGAGACCATTGTAGCTTAAGATATACTTTGTAATCCATGTTAGTATTTGAATATGTGTGTATTTGTTAAGATAAGGAGAGGAACATTGTATTATAGTCCGATTTTTCATGTTTGATAAATGTTTTTTCTTGTTGTTAAAACTAATTAGCGGTCATGTGGCTCTGTTCCTCATGTTTTATAAAAGTAAAGTTACAGTTTTGAGCCAGGGTTCCATTCTGGGATCTTCCCAACCAGGAATAACATCAACTGGGATCATAACACAAAGGATAGCACATGTATTATTGGAAGGGGAAGCATACAGCTTACAGGTTATTGGGGGGGGGGTGGGGGGGGGGCGTTAGTGTGACACATTAGGGATGGTTCATACAAACACTAAACAGGTCGGGCTGCAGTGGTTTGTGAAGGCCACTGTTGTCCCATTGTCCTCTTTGAAATCTGGAACTATCTCAATGCTCCCATTTAAGTTCAGGGGCTGGCAGACAGGAGTTATACAGTGCAGGCATTCCTGCTGTGAAATGGAAAGAAGTCACAGATGATAGGCAGTCCAGGGGCTATGTGAACTTCATAGTCTGAAGTCAGAGACAGGAGGCAGAGCAGAAGAACAGTGGGTATACAGCAAGAGCAAGCATTGGAAGCATGTGTACCCCAGGTGGAGGGATGGGCAGGGCTGCATGCTCCAAAGGAACAATACACAACTTGGTGTGCAGGCTTGACCTTCAGTATGGGTATGGCAGGCTCTGTACTTGGCTGCAGAGGTATGCTGATATCACACGGCCATCTGCATTCTGTAGGTAGGGAACACAAAATACACAATGGCGGTGGGGGGGGGGGGGGGGGGGGGGGGGACAAGAGAGGGGGGAATGTGAAGCTCTCGTCGTGAGGGGATCCCTATAAGTGATGGTGCACATGGTCGTCCGGAAGGTATGGGTACAGGCCTATTTGAGGTCTAGGCTCGGTAGGGAAGTGTGTCAATTTCCACCACCACAACAACAGGATGCAGTATTAGTGGGGGAGGCTGGAGGGAAACAGGAATGCATCTCTAACTGCACATTTTGAGGTTGCAGTTAAATCAGAGGCAGGTGTGCATTGAACTCCATCCTCTACTACATCATCTTGACACACAGGTAAAATGGTGTCTTCCAAAATCTAAGGTAAGAACGGCCATGTCTGTGTGAGGTACGAGGCAGGCAGTCAGCAGCACCTCGAGGAGAGGGTGAGAGGAGGACACTGGAAAAGGCAGTCAGCAGCGCCTCGAGGAGAGGGCGAGGGAGGACACTGGGAGAGGAAGTCAGCAGAACCTCAAGGAGAGGGAGCGAGGAGGATATCGAGACAGGCAATCAGCAGCACCTTGAGGAGTGTGTGAGAGGAGGACACTGGGAAAGGCAGTCAGCAGAGCCTCGAGGAGGGTGTGACTGGAGGATATCGAGACAGGCAGTCAGCAGAGCCTCGAGGAGGGTGCGACTGGAGGATATCGAGACAGGCAGTCAGCAGCACTTCGAGGAGCGGGCGAGAGGAGGACACTGGGAAAGGCAGTTGGCAGTGCCTCGAGGAGAGTGTAAGAGGAGGACAAAGGGACAAGCAGTCAGCAGAACCTCGAGGAGGATGCGAGAGGAGGATATTGAGACAGGCAGTCAGTTCTGGTTGTTTGTCATAAGCAAGAATAACATTTTCCAAGTCTATATATTTTATTTAGTTATGTCTGGGAAACTCAGTGCTGTGATTTGCACCATGTGCCATGTGCAAAATTGTAAATGCTCCTGGTGATTTGGATGATCATCTGTACAGGAGGTGCCTCCATAGAATCCCTACAGTGCAGCAGGAGACCATTCAGCCCATCGAGTTTGCACCGACCCTCTTAAAGAGCACTCTACCTTGGCCCACTCCCTTGCCCTATCCATCTAACCCTGCGCATTGATCATGGCCAATAACCTAACCCTGCACATCTTTGGACTGTGGGAGGAAGCTGGAGCACCCGGAGGAAACTCTTGCAGACATGGGGAGAATGTGCAGACTCCACACAGAGCAATATAAAAAATGAGCTTCATGAAGAGAGTAGCATGTGATGCCATGCTGAGAATTTGGTGGTGGAGGAAGCTGAGAGAGAACTTACCCTGTGGATGAGATCATTCATCCACTTCCTGCTCTGTGTTGGGCTATGTGGGCAGGTGCTAGCTGTGCCGACCTCCTGGGAAATGGCCTTCCAAGCCGGAAAGGTGAGGTCGGTGTGCTTCATTGGGTCACCCCTGAGGTGGAGGACATGCTGGTGTGCCCGGAATCCCTGAGTGAGGGCCTTGGAATGAAAGCCAGTGCTGCCTTCTTCTTGAGTCTACTCACCTTCTGTTATTGCATTGCTGGTCTGGTGAAGACAGGTGGGCAGGAGAGAGTGATACGAGTGTGCTGGCCTGGCGCTTATATATTTTTCCGGGCCCTTTGAACCCACCAGCTGCCAGACGAATCAACTGCTGGCCCGCCAGCTGATTCGGTGGTGAACCCACCTGTGCATAATTAATGAGTTTCCAAGCTTGGAATCTGACATAGAACATAGAGTGCAGAAGGAGGCCATTCGGCCCGTCGCGTCTGCACCGACTCACTTAAGCCCTCACTTCCACCCTATCCCCATACCCCAATAACCCTTCCTAACCTTTTTTGTCACTAAGGTGATTAAGAAGGCAAATGGAATTTTGTCCTTCATTGCTAGAGGGATGGAGTTTAAGACTAGGGAGGTACTTCTGCAATTGTATAAGGTGTTAGTGAGGCCACACCTGGAGTATTGTGTTCAGTTTTGGTCTCCTTACTTGGGAAAGGACGTACTGGCACTGGAGGGTGTGCAGAGGAGATTCACTAGGTTAATCCCAGAGCTGAAGGGGTTGGATTACGAGGAGAGGTTGAGTAGACTGGGACTGTACTCGTTGGAATTTAGAAGGATGAAGGGGGATCTTATAGAAACATATAAGATTATGAAGGGAATAGATAGGATAGATGCGGGCAGGTTGTTTCCACTGGCGGGTGAAAGCAGGACTAGGGGGCATAGCCTCAAAATAAGGGGAAGTAGATTTAGGACTGAGTTTAGGAGGAACTTCTTCACCCAAAGGGTTGTGAATCTATGGAATTCCTTGCCCAGTGAAGCAGTAGAGGCTCCTTCATTAAATGTTTTTAAGATAAAGATAGATAGTTTTTTGAAGAATAAAGGGATTAAGGGTTATGGTGTTCGGGCGGGAAAGTGGAGCTGAGTCCACAAAAGATCAGCCATGATCTCATTGAATGGTGGAGCAGGCTCGAGGGGCCAGATGGCCTACTCCTGCTCCTAGTTCTTATGTTCTAAGGGCAATTTCTCATGGCCAATCCACCTAACCTGCACGTCTTTGGACTCTGGAAGGAAACTGGAGCACCCGGAGGAAACCCATGTGGAGACACGGTGAGAAGGTGCAGACTCCGCACAGACGGTGACCGAGCGGGGAATCGAACCTGGGACCCTGGCGCCGTGAAGCCACAGTGCTATCCACTTGTGCTACCGTGCTGCCCAACGTGGGATCCCACCATCTGGCCAGCAGGAAAGGTGGCGTGGGAGCTGCCCTCCACTCCACTTAGTCTCAAAACAGAGAATTCCTCCCTACATTTTAACTCAGCTAAAATGTACTGGGTTGCCTTTGGGCCCTTGGTTGGAAGCATCCAAACTTCAAATTTCCTTCAAAAGAAGGAAAAACTTGATGAGGGAAGGGGAAGATTGACTCACTGTATCATGTATAATAAACTCAAGTGGAAAGATTCAGTTGTCTAAAACATGTAGGAGAACCCACCTCCTCATGCAAAAGTATTTTACATTATGAGCAGGGAAAAATAAGTAAATCTTTGTATCGTACGTATCTAAAATATCAGAATCACTCTTTCAGTCCTGGGGAAAAAGGACTGGAGGCCTTACTGTTAACTTTCCGCGTTGATACTTTCACAATGTAGGAAGGGAAAGCTGTATAATTCTGGCCTGAATTTTTTTTCTGGACATGGGTATCCTTGTAATATCTTGGACGAGGTTGACCACAAGCATTCATGATAAATGGGAGTCTCTCTTATAAAACGCTGACCGCCGCACATGTAGGTAAGTAATTACCTCTCTGGTGTATATTTTGCATGTTTTCTTGGCTGCTTTTACTGTTTATCAGTGTTGGAATGAGAAGCCAGTCCACTGAGAAAACAGCATTCGCGGAGCCAAATCACTACCCAAGCTGTGCATATGTTTTCGCGTCAGCAACCTCTGAAGTAAATTCAACTGCTGTAGGTGCAAATGCCAATTACACAGAATAATTGCACAGAGATTGGTTTCATTCCATATGCATTCTACATTGCTGGTTCAGAGAAAAGCTTTTAATTCAGAAGAAATATTGTTGTTGCCGCGGCCTTCTCATTAATCTTCACTTGCCTCGGTGACTCTTGATCTTTGCCGAGTTAACAGTTCTCAGTAGGGATGGAATTAGGAATGCTGCAATTGGTCTTCACATTCACGGCGAGGGAGGGAGGGAGAAGGGGTGAGGGGGGGGGGGGGGGGCGGTGACGGTGGGCAGGGGTGGGTCAGTGAAGATTTCAATCCCTCATTGCGAGACATGTTCACTCCTGAAAAGATGTAAATGTGTTTGAAGCAGTCCAGAGAAGGTTTACCGGACTGATACCTGGAATGGGTAATGACTTATGAGGAAACGTTGGAGAGGTTACCATTGTATACATTCAAGTTTAGAAGAGTAACATGCGACTTGATCAAAACCTTTAGGATCCTGAGGGGTATTGACAGGGTGGACTTGGAGCAGATGTTTCTTCCAGCCGGAGAATCTAGAACTGTGGTCACTGTTTAAAAATAAGGGGTCACTCATTTAAGACCGAGATGAGGAGAGTTCCTTCCTCTCAGAAGGATGCGAGTCTCTGGAACTCTCTTCCTTAAAAGACAGTGGAAGCAGAGTCTTTGAACATTTCTGAGGCAGAGCTAGATAGATTCTTGGTTAACGTGGGGGTGAAAGGTTATAGGGCGTAGGCAGGAATGTGACAATCAGATCTTAATGGGCGGCACGGTAGCACAGTGGTTAGCACTGTGGCTTCAGAGCACTAGGGTCCCGGGTTCAATTCCCAGCTTGGGTCATTGTCTGTGCAGAGTCTGCACTTTCTCCCCGTCTCTGCGTGGGTTTCCTCAGGGTGCTCCGGTTTCCTCCCACAAGTCCCGAAAGACGTGCTGTTAGGTAATTTGGTCATTCTGAATTCTCCCTCCGTGAACCCAAACAGGCGCCGGAATGTGGCGACTAGGGGCTTTTCACAGTAACTTCATTGCAGTGTTAATCTAAGCCTACTTGTGACAATAAAGATTATTTTTTTAAAAATCAGCCATGATCTTATTGAATGGGGGAACAGGTTCGAGGGTCTGAGTGGCCTATTCCTGCTTCTAATTTGTATGTCAGTATGAAAACTGTTTGTGTGAACTTTGGCAAGGACAAAGTTATGAATTCCTGTGACGATTCCCAGGGTCAATTAGTCTAATAACTGTCACTGTCTTGACTTATGCATGAAGAGAGGTTGTTTTGGAAATGGGACCAAAGGATGACCGATGCTTATAGGACTTTACCCCAGCATCGGGTTTCGCTTTCAGAAACCTGCATTGTATAGTTTAGAAACATAGAACATTTATTGACAAGAGGAGATAATTTGACTCACTGTTTTTGTGCCTAATCCAACATTCCAGCATTTGGTCCATGGCCATAGAGGCTATGGCACACCAAGTACATATCCAAGTTTTAAAATAATGCTATGAGGGTTCTAGACTCTCGCCACCCTCTGGGTGAGAAGAATTCATGACATCCCCCTCATTTTTCTTCCAATTACTTGCTGTGCCCCTGGCTATTAATTTCTCTGCCTAGGGAAATAGAAACACAGAATCTAGAAGCAGGAGGAGGCCTCATTATTATCATGGCTGATCATCAAGTTCAATACCCTGATCCTGCCTTTCCTCCCCCCTTCCATATCCCTTGATCCCTTTAGCCCCAAGAGCTATATCTAATTTAAGAGCAGCATTCAACAATGTTAAGTCCACGTTGTACAAGAAGGGAGTAAGCCCCGGGTTGATTCACCCTGCCCGTCTCCGCATTATACTTAATGGAGAAAATCACTTCTTTGACACACCAGATGAGGCGGATTATTTCCTTCACCGGCACATACATAATTCTCTGGGAATAATGACAGAAAATGAGCTTTTTCAACATCTGGACTTTATTGTTTGCACTCGGGGTCGCTAAAGATGGACCTGTTGAATGTGGATTTGCAGCTCAGTTTTTCAGCTCTGACCGTATTCCGATGTCCTTCCTGTACTTTCCATCTAAGGCCTTCATAATTTTATACACCTCAATTAAATCTCCCCTCAGACTCCTATGTTCCAAATAAAATAATTTCACCCTACATGGTCTTTTCTCATGGCTAAACTTCACCATTCCTCGCAGCAGCCTTGTAAATCTCCTCTGTACTCTCTCAATTGTGACCACATCCTGCCTATAATACAGCGACCAGAACTGTAATGCAGTACCCTAGCTGTGGCCGAATTGATGTTTTATAGGAGTTGTTTTACCATAACCTCCCTGCTCTTATATTCTATGCCGCAGTTGACAAATAAAAGGTCACAAGTGGGATATTTGTTGATCACTGCACATTGTTCAATACCAATCACAACTCCTCAGATAATAAAGGACATCGTGCCTGCCTCCAGCAAGACCTGGACGACATTCAGGCTTGGGCTGATAATTGGCATGTAAGATTCATGTCACACTAGTGTCAGGCTAAGACTATCTCCAACAAAAATCTTTGATGTTTTATAGCATCAGCATCGTTGAATCTGAACCATCAACATCCTTTGGGTTAACATTGGCCTAAAAACTTGACTAGACCAGCCATATAAATAATGTGCCTAAAAGAGCTGGTCAGAGACTGGTTAGTCTGCGGAGAATAACTCACCTTGTGACTCCCCAAAGCCTGACAACATCTACAAATACAAATCAGGAGTGTGTTGGAATCTTCTCAACTTGCCTGACGAGTGCAGCTCCAACAACATTCAAGAAGCTCAACACCACCTATAACAAAGCAGACCCGCTTGATCTGCGCCCCAACCACCAATTTAAACATTCACTCTCTCCACCACCTAAGCACGGTGGCAGCAGTGTTTACCTTCGACAGCACCTTCCAAACCTGCAACCTCTATTAAAAGGATAAGGGCAGCAGATACATGGAAATACCACCACCTGAAAGTTCGTCTCCACATCACAACCATCTTGACCCGGAGCTATATCGTCGCTCGTTCACGGTCGGTGGGTCAAAATCCTGGAACTCCATCCCTAACAGGACTGTGGGTCTACCTACGGCAGCAGGTCAAGGCGGCGGCTTACTACTATTTTCTGAAAAGGAGCTAGGGATGAGCAATAAATGATGGTCTTGCCAGTGATGCTGACATCCCATGAATGAATCAAAAAAAATATATAGTTTGATATATTAACCATCCCATCTTATCCACCTGTCCTGCTACCCTCGGGAATCTGTGGGCATGCACTCCGAGGACCGTGTTCGTCTACACTTCTCAGAATCTTACCATTTATTTTAAATTTGTTTGTTTGTTCTCCCCAGATGGATTACTTCACACTTCTCCAGATTGAATTCCATTTGCCACTTTACTGCTCTTTTCCCTGACCTATTTCCAAAGGTCCTGGTGAATTTCTGAGTATCTCCTGGCGATCAATTATAAACATTTTTAATGGAGTACATCGCAACTGTTTATCCGTCAATGGATTGTGACGGTGCCTTGGCATACGTGGCACCGGGAACTGCCCTTGGAGATACTGCCTGCAGCAACAACAAAATATGCCAACGGTTGGGGCGACTTTGTTGGCAAAATAAATAATTGATATAAAATTAAATGCTCAGAGTGATTTCAAGGCTCGTAATCCTGACTTGAGGTTTCGGTGAATATCTAATGTTTGGAGCTGCTCAGAAGACTACACCTGAACCCTGCCAGCAAGAACGCTGCTCGATCATCATTTCTGACCATCGGCAACTTTACAACATTTCTTCATCATGTTACATAATTCACACCCATGTTGCAATTGCTGACTTCCTGCTACATATCCTTAGATCAATAATGCAGTCAAATGAACAGAAGCTGGGGGATATATTGAAGCCCCTGCTATATCTGTTTCAACTAATTACATTTTCGAACAGTCTGAAGAGAAGAATGTGAGGAATCAAACTTTCTGACGCCATGAATAATGGATGGCACCCTTTACCATTACTGACAAGACTGCACATTTCATATGTTAATGAAATTATAGCGCGTTTGCCTCGCTTTCAAAGAAAGCCTACACTTTTAAAAAAACACTGCTTCACTGTACAAGAATGCAAAAATAACAAACATTCCAAATTAATATTTTATGAGGAGACTGAGCAGAATAAACAATGAATGTTTAAATGGAGCGCTCTAAAATTAGCAGCTTGCTGAGGAGCATATGGATTTATTTAAGTGAAAGAGATGTTTTTCTCTCTCAGAGTGTTGTGCGGCTTTGGAACTCTGCCTCAGGAGGCAGTGGAAGCGGGATCGCTGAACGTTTTTAAGGCGGGGGTAGATAGATTCTTAAATAAAAGCAAATGACTGCGGATGCTGGAATCTGAAACAAAAACAGAAAATACTGGACAATTGCAGCAGGTCTGACAGCATCTGCCGAAGAGAAACAGGACTTAATGTTTGAGGCGGATGAACTTTTATCAGTTCTGCTTCCTTGTTGGGCAAGGGAATCAAAGGTAGATTGGGAATGTGGAACTCAACACAAACAACTGGTGGAATGGGGAGCAGCTTTGCAGGACTGAATGGCTTACGTTTGCTCCTATTTTATATGTTCGTATGGTTGTATGATGTGATCTGTGGTCATTTAAATTTCTTCAATTTGATGGCAAACAATGGTTAAGCTATATAGTGAGGTTAAGGTATAAGCAGGACAAACACAGAATACCGTGGATGCTGAAAATCTGAAAAAAATGTTGGAAATGCTCTACATGTCAGGCAGCAACCACACAGATAGCAACAGAGCAAACATTCGATAATCTTTCATCACAACTAGAAATGAAGATGTAACAGATGGGGCTGGTTTAGCACAGGGCTAAATAGCTGGCTTTTAAAGTAGACCAAGCAGCGCGGGTTCAATTCCCGTACCAGCCTCCCCGAACAGGCGCCGGAATGTGGCGACGAGGAGCTTTTCACAGTAACTTCATTTGAAGCCTACTTATGACAATAAGCGATTTTCATTTCATTTCATTAGTTAGCGTTACTTTTATTGAATCGGTACAGAGGCTTCTAAAGGGTTTGGGGTGGCAAGGGAGGAAAGGACAATAAGGAATGATCGGTGACCAGGTGGAATGGCGAAAGGGGTGGTGGTGCAAGGCAGGAGATGGTAATGGGACATGTAAATAAATAAAAGACGCGTTTAGAGGAGGCATAAATGGGAAATGCAGAATCAGCACCAACATCTGCCATCCAAAAACAAATAAAGAAATAAATAGGAAAAGAGATCTGAAATGGTTGAACCCAATTCTGTGTCTGGAAGGCTGTTAAGTGCTTAATTGATAGATGAGATACAGTTCCGCTTATTGTTCAGATACATTTGATTGGGCGGCACTGTAGCACAGTGGTTAACACTGTTGCTTCACAGCTCCAGGGTCCCAGGTTCAATTCTCGGTTTGGGTCACTGTCTGTGTGGAGTCTGCATGTTCTCCCCGTGTGTGCGTGGGTTTCCTCCGGGTGCTCCGGTTTCCTCCCACAGACCAAAGATGTGCGGTGGATTGGTGGATTGGCCATGCTAAATTGCCCATAGTATCCAAAATTGCCCTTAGTGTTGGGTGGGGTTACTGGGTTATGGGGATTAGGTGGGGTTACTGGGTTATGGGGCTAGGGTGGAGGGGTGGACCTTGGGTAGGATGCTCTTTCCAAGAGCCGGTGCAGACTCGATGGGCCGAATGGCCTCCTTCTGCACTGTAAATTCGAAGTAAAAAAAGACGTACAAAGACAGAGGGTGGTGAAAGAAATAAAAGAGGATTAATGTGAGATGGAACCTGGAGAAGTCCATTGTGGAGTTTTTAGCATGGTTATGCTAACTGGTGGAACACAGCGACTACGGGCCACCCCTACCCGAGATGCTATGAGGCTGCCTTCTATGCGGTGTAAACAACATGGTGACCCAGCGGAAATTGCTGACCAAGCCGTTGCTGGACATAAAAAGGCAGTCACAGGAGAGCATGGAGAAAGGAGTCCTGGAGCTCCAGGGGATGGCAGGAATGGAGGTGAATAGCGTAGGACGCCCCCCCATTCAGACAAACAGCACCCGCTAGGAGTGGGACCACTGGGACACAACCCTTGCCCGAATACCGTCAGGACCAGGCCCGTTGGCAGAGGGCCACTGCAACTAGACGAGACACCTCCCCAGAATCAATGGTGGAAGATCCATGGAGATGCGGGACCTGTGGCTGGAGGAACCACAGAATAAGGAATGCCAGGTCAGCCAGCAAGCGTGTCGCGTTGGTCAAGGGAGGTGCCCACCCAGTTCCCTGCACATTGCTGACAAAGGTAGAAGATGAATGCAACCACTTGGAAAGCCTAGGAATTATCCGGCCGGTACAATTTGCAGATTGAGCAGCGCCTGTAGTCCTGGCACAGAAACCAGACAAAACCACCTGATTGAGCGGGGATTACAAAGTAACCGTTAATAAGGCCTCTCGTTTGGACAGCTACCCGATGCCGCGAATGGAGGACCTCTACGTAAAGTTGGCTGGAGGACACTCTTTTTCTAAACTCGACATAAGTCACGTGTACCTCCAATTGGAGCTAGATGCAGATTCCAGAAAATTCTTGACCATTAATAGCCATAGGTGCCTCTATGAATACACAAGGTTGCCATTGGAGTGTTGTCGGCTTGCTATATTTTCCAGAGAGTCATGGAGAATATCCTCCAAGGACTACCACGAGCGTCAGTCTACATTCTGGTCACTGGAGCCACTGAGCAACCTGGAGGAAGCCCTCCGCTGCTTTTCCGAGACAGGCACCTGCCTCAAGAGAGGAAAATGCATTTTCTACGCCAAAGAGGTCACGTACTTAGGGTACCATGTGGATATTAGCAGGAAAGTACAACGTAATCAAGAGCGAAGGCAGACAGACTCAAACCTGAGGTTTCCGACCGGGGGACGCAGTATACAGTATACACAGAAGGCCTCTGGTGTGCTCACATTCATTAGCAGAGGGATTGAATTTAAGAGCCGTGAGGTGATGATGTAGCTGTACACAACCTTGGTAAGGCCACATTTGGAGTACTGTGTATAGTTCTGGTCGCCTCATTTTAGGAAGGATGTGGAAGCTTTGGAAAAGGTGCAAAGGAGATTTACCACAATGTTGCCTGAAATGGAGAGAAGGTCTTACGAGGAAAGGTTGAGGGTGCTAGGCCTTTTCGCATTAGAACGGAGAAGGTTGAGGGGAGACTTGACAGAGGTTTATAAGATGATCAGGGGAATAGATAGACAGAGACTTTCCCCCCGGGTAGAACAAACCATTACAAGGGGACATAAATTTAAGGTGAATGGTGGAAGATATGGGGGGGGGGGGGGGATTTCAGAGGTAGGTTCTTTACCTAGAGAGTAGTGGGGGCATGGAATGCATGGCCTGTGGAAGTAGTTGAGTCGGAAAAATTAGGGACATTCAAGCGGCTATTGGATAGGTACATGGATTACGGTAGAATGATGGGGTGTAGATTAATTTGTTCTTAATCTAGGACAAAAGTTTGGCACAACATCGTGGGCCGAAGGGCCTGTTCTGTGCTGTTTTTTCTATGTTCTACGTGTGTAACCTGGTGACCGAGCTCGTTGGATTCCAGAAACCGCGGTGAAACTGACTGGGCCAGTTTCTTCACAAATACAGACACGAGAACGGACGGTGTGGAAGCACTTATATCACCTCCAGAGCAGGGAGCCAGAGTTAGGACAAACCCTACCGGAGGGCCCTGCCAGTCTGCACAAGGGGGCCTGGGGACATCGCCCCCTGGAGGTCTCGATACTGACGTGTGTGAAGTGGAGGATTCGGATTCCGACCTGGAGAATCAGACATCTGAGTTTTCAGATGGCAGCCTCGACAGGGAACGGTACCCCTCAGATGGTCAATGCGGAAACGACATTCCCCGACATGCTACAAGCCCCCACTGACCCGGCCCCACAACCTCCTCCACTCCCAACAACAGGGAGACTTACAGACTTTGGGGAGGGGGTTGATTTCATAACCCCCCCCACGAGATCCACGGGGACGACCTGATTGATTTCTCTGCGGGGCTCGTGGAGTAGGAGATCTGCCACTGAGGGACGGAGGCCCAACAGCGGGCTGGTTAATTCCCTGAGGTAAAAGCGGTCCCAGGAAGGAGCCGGCACCTCCCTTCTCATTGTACTTCCTAGCGGGAGTATGAAATAAACTATTTTTTGTTTTTAAATTTAGAGTACGCAATTATTTTTTTTTCCAATTAAAGGGCAATTTAGCGGGGCCAATCCACCTACCCGGCACATCATTGGTTTGTGGAGCGAAGCCCACGTAGACATGAGGAGAATGTGCAAAGAAATAAACTATTTTAAACTCTCCTTTTTTGGACTCCTCATTGACTGCAATATGGCTCTATCCTACGGCAACAAATTATTATTCCAAACATAGACAATGCTCTCAATGCTTCATTTGTATAAAGAGATTGTCTTGCCCTCGAGCAGTGGAGTAGTTCAGCGCTCAGCATGTTGGAGGCCACACTGATTACATTTTAGAATGCGGTCTTACATTTGTGAATTTCTACACAGTGAGTTGCTGGTCTCCATCAGACCACTGTGGCGAGGTGTGGGGTGAAGTGTAGTCACTTCCAACAGCAAAGTGGTGGAAATTTGGAGCAAACATCCAACATGTACCTACTAGTGGTTAATAATAAGAGTAAGAAGTCTTACAACACCAGGTTAAAGTCCAACAAGTTTGTTTCAAACACTAGCTTTCGGAGCATGGCTCCTTCCTCAGGTGACCAGTCCAACGCCGGCATCTCCACATCATTAATAACAAGAGTAAGGTAAGATCTTAAAAAATAGCAACAGAACTAAGACATGTGACCGTCGATCCAGTTCCATCATTCAGTAAGACCATGCCTGATCTTCTAACTTAACTCCACCCGCCCACATTATCTCCATATCCCTCAATTCCGTTCGTGCTCAAAAATCTATCAACCTCTGTGTTGCAAATTGGGAAAAGCATCCACAACTTTCTGGGATAGAGAATTCCAAACATTCACTCTTATAGTGGAGAAACCTCTCCTTATTTTAGTCTTAAATGACAAACCCCTTATTCTGAGTCTGTGACCTTAGTTCTAGACTCTGCGGCCAGCATCTACTCTCTCAAGCCCCTTAAGAATTTCATATGTTTCAATTAGATTACTTCAAATCCCATAGGGAATATGGCCGAACATATTCAATCTTTCTTCACAGGACACGCCTCGCATCCCAGGGATCAGTCTAGTGAAATAAAAACAGAAAATGCTGGATAAACTCAGCAGGGTTTGCAGCATCTGTGGAGAGAGAAACAGAATTAAAGGGCACAATTTTACAACTGTGCTCCACCCAGCGCTGATCTGGGTACACTAGGTGCATCACGTGAGAGGTCCAAATAGGGCTTCGCGCCAGTTGCAAAACCGCGAGCGAGTCACCCGACCCGTGGCGCCGAGCACGATCTTTATTAGGCTCACTTAAATATGCACGGCCCAGTTGAAGCCGCATTCTTTGGCTGCCCAGGAGTCACTGGCCGCACCAGCAAGGCCTCACTCAGATGCCGATTAGCACTGGTCTCCATAAGCGAAGACCAGGCATGATGTTCACTCCTGGGGTCTCAGAGGCCATTGGAGCCCACCGGTTGGTCTAGGACAGAGCAGGGCTGTACCCTCGCACTTCCCCTGACAGCTGAGAACCCTGTCAGTGCCAACCAGGCACTGCCATGGTGCCCAGTTGACACTGCCATTGTGCCTGGTTGCACTGCCAGGGTGCCAGGGGCATTGCCTCTATGCCAGGCAGGCGGTGCCAGCTTGGCACTGCCAAGGGAGAGGACCTGAGAGGGCCATGCCCATGAAAGGAGGGTGAAGGTGGGGTATGAGGGATTGGGGGGATGAACGGGATATGAAGTGGCTTCATAAAGATTGAGAATGAAGAAGGTGTCCTGAAATGGGGTGTCAGAGGGCCTGAAAAGAGTTACACTCAGCAGGGGGCAATGCCCATATTCTGCCAACAAAATACCTCCTACACTGAAAATACAGGATGCACTGGTGATCAACTGACTGATGAAACGTCAGCTGTCAGCTTTCAGAAACGTTAATTCTGTTTCTCTCTACAAATTTGCTGCCTGATCTGCTGAATTTCTCCAACATTTTCTGCTTCTAGATTGTATGTTCCACTGATTTGCGTCACAATCTCGAATAACGACGAGTCAGAATACAGGAGAGAGATAGAGAACCTAGTGGAGTGATGTAGCGACAATAATCTCTCCCTCAATGCCAGCAAAACTAAAGAGCTGATCATTGACTTGAGGAAGCAAAGTACTGTCCACACCCCTGTCAGCATCAACGGGGCCGAGGTGGAGATGGTTAGCAGTTTCAAATTCCTAGGGGTGCACATCTCCAAAAATCTACCCTGGTCCAGCCGCATCGAGGCTACCACCAAGAAAGCACAACAGCGCCTATACTTCCTCAGGAAACTAAGGAAATTCAGCATGTCCACATTAACCCTTACCAACTTTTACAGATGCACCACAGAAAGCATCCTATCTGGCTGCATCACAGCCTGGTATGGTAACTGCTCGGCCCAGGACCGCAAGAAACTTCAGAGAGTTGTGAACTCAGCCCAGTCCATCACACGAACCTGCCTCCCATCCATTAACTGCATTTACACCTCGCACTGCCTGAGGAAAGCGGGCTGCATAATCAAAGACTCCTCCCACCCGGCTTACTCACTCTTCCAACTTCTTCCATCGGGCAGGAGATACAGAAGTCTGAGAACACGCATCAACAGACTCAAAAACAGCTTCTTCCCCATTGTTACCAGACTCCTAAATGACCCTCTTATGGACTGACCTCATTAACACTACACCCTGTATGCTTCATCCAATGCCGGTGGTTATGTAGTTACATTGTGTTGCCCTATTATGTATTTTCTTTTCTTCCCATGTACTTAATGATCTGTTGAGCTGCTCGCAGAAAAATACTTTTCACTGTACCTCGGTACATGTGACAATAAACAAATCCAATCCCCTTAACTACACAATCTCAGGGAGATTTAACACTCGTGATGTCTTTAGTCTTCTTGTTATGTTGAAAGCCAAGAGAAGCAGACTGGGAACAGAAGCTTCTGAGTTCCTCTCCAACGATACCATCAATATCAGATGCAGCATTTAGCCCAATGATCCCAATTCTCACTCATCTCTCCAGAAGAGCAGAGTCTTGATAATACATTGGGTAGAATTGGATACATGTTTGTTCCCACGCCTTCTCAAAAGAGAAATTCCGAAGCCTAAGCAATGCAGGAAGTTCAACAAAGAGATATTGGGATCTTTATTGTTGCTCCTCTTGAAAGAAAGGCTCGTATTTATGTAGCACTTTCCATGACCATTGGATGTTTCAATATGCATTACAGCCAATTAATTACTTTTGAAGTGTAGTCACTGTTGTAATGCAGGAGCCAATTTGCACACAACAAGATCCCACAAATATCAATGTGTTAAAGACTAGACCATCTGTTTTTGTGATGTTGATTGTGGGAATAGATGTTTGCCAGGAGAACTGGGGATAATTCCTCTGCTCTCCTTCACAGTAGCGCTGTGAAATATCTTTATTTCCACTTGAGAGAGCAGCAGGTCTCTCATCCAAAAGGTGGCATCTTCAAAGTAGTGTCATATGAACCTTTGCACCCACTTGAGAAGGTCGCATGGCCCTTGGCAAAATGTGTCGCTCAAAAGGCGGTGCCTCTATAGTGTCAGCCTTGATTAGTCTGCCCACGTCATGCAGTGGGACTTGAATCTGGGAACTTCTAACTCCGTCTCAAGAGTACTACCAACTGGGCCACAGCTGACACATATATGCACTGGTTAATGCGATTGAATTAAATGTATTTTAAGTTATATCCTGGCCGCGAGGTTTGCTAGTGTCACACGGGAGGGTTTAAACTAGTATGGCAGGGGGGTGGGCACGGGAGCAATAGGTCAGAAGGTGAGAGCATTGAGGGAGAACTAGGGAATAGGGACAGTGGGGCTCTGAGGCAGAGCAGACAGGGAGAAGTTGCTGAACACAGCTGGTCTGGTGGCCTGAAGTGCATATGTTTTAATGCAAGAAGTATTACGGGTAAGGCAGATGAACTTAGAGCTTGGATTAGTACTTGGAACTATGATGTTGTTGCCATTACAGAGACCTGGTTGAGGGAAGGGCAGGATTGGCAGCTAAACGTTCCAGGATTTAGATGTTTCAGGCGGGATAGAGGGGGATGTAAAAGGGGAGGCGGAGTTGCGCTACTGGTTAGGGAGAATATCACAGCTGTACTGCGGGAGGACACCTCAAAGGGCAGTGAGGCTATATGGGTAGAGATCAGGAATAAGAAGGGTGCAGTCACAATGTTGGGGGTTTACTACAGGCCTTCCAACAGCCAGCGGGAGATAGAGGAGCAGATAGGTAGACAGATTTTGGAAAAGAGTAAAAACAACAGGGTTGGGGTGATGGGAGACTTCAACTTCTCCAATATTGACTGGGACTCACTTAGTGCCAGGGGCTTAGACAGGGCGGAGTTTGTAAGGAGCATCCAGGAGGGCGTCTTAAAACAATATGTAGACAGTCCAACTAGGGAAGGGGCGGTACTGGACCTGGTATTGGGGAATGAGCCCGGCCAGGTGGTAGATGTTTCAGTAGGGGAGCATTTCGGTAACAGTGACCACAATTCAGTAAGTTTTAAAGTACTGGTGGACAAGGATAAGAGTGGTCCTAGGATGAATGTGCTAAATTGGGGGAAGGCTAATTATAACAATATTAGGCGGGAACTGAAGAACATAGATTGGCGGCGGATGTTTGAGGGCAAATCAATATCTGACATGTGGGAGAATTTCAAGTGTCAGTTGAAAGGAATTCAGGACAGGCATGTTCCTGTGAGGAAGAAGGATAAATACGCCAATTTTCGGGAACCTTGGATAACGAGAGATATTGTAGGCCTCGTCAAAAAGAAAAAGGAGGCATTTGTCAGGGCTAAAAGGCTGGGAACAGACGAAGCCTGCGTGGAATATAAGGAAAGTAGGAAGGAACTTAAGCAAGGAGTCAGGAGGGCTAGAAGGGGTCACGAAAAGTCATTGGTAAATAGGGTTAAGGAAAATCCCAAGGCTTTTTACACGTACATAAAAAGCAAGAGGGTAGCCAGGGAAAGGGTTGGCCCACTGAAGGATAGGCAAGGGAATCTATGTGTGGAGCCAGAGGAAATGGGCGAGGTACTAAATGAATACTTAGCATCAGTATTCACCAAAGAGAAGAAATTGGTAGATGTTGAGTCTGGAGAAGGGTGTGTAGATAGCCTGGGTCACATTGAGATCCAAAAAGACGAGGTGTTGGGTGTCTTAAAAAATATTAAGGTGGATAAGTCCCCAGGGCCTGATGGGATCTACCCCAGAATACTGAAGGAGGCTGGAGAGGAAATTGCTGAGGCCTTGACAGAAATCTTTGGATCCTCACTGTCTTCAGGGGATGTCCCGGAGGACTGGAGAATAGCCAATGTTGTTCCTCTGTTTAAGAAGCTTAGCAAGGATAATCCAGGGAACTACAGGCCGGTGAGCCTTACTTCAGTGGTAGGGAAATTACTGGAGAGAATTCTTCGAGACAGGATCTACTCCCATTTGGAAGCAAATGGGCGTATTAGTGAGAGGCAGCATGGTTTTGTGAAGGGGAGGTCGTGTCTCACTAACTTGATAGAGTTTTTCGAGGAGGTCACTAAGATGATTGATGCAGGTAGGGCAGTAGATGTTGTCTATATGGACTTCAGTAAGGCCTTTGACAAGGTCCCTCATGGTAGACTAGTACAAAAGGTGAAGTCACATGGGATCAGGGGTGAGCTGGCAAGGTGGATACAGAACTGGCTAGGTCATAGAAGGCAGAGTGTAGCAATGGAAGGATGCTTTTCTAATTGGAGGGCTGTGACCAGTGGTGTTCCACAGGGATCAGTGTTGGGTCCTTTGCTGTTTGTAGTTTTATATAAATGATTTGGAGGAAAATGTAACTGGTCTGATGAGTAAGTTTGCAGATGACACAAAGGTTGGTGGAATTGCGGATAGCAATGAGGACTGTAAGAGGATACAGCAGGATTTAGATTGTTTGGAGACTTGGGCGGAGAGATGGCAGAAGGAGTTTAATCCGGACAAATGTGAGGTAATGCATTTTGGAAGGTCTAATGCAGGTAGGGAATATACAGTGAATGGGAGAACCCTCAAGAGTATTGAAAGTCAGAGAGATCTAGGAGTACAGGTCCACAGGTCACTGAAAGGGGCAACACAGGTGGAGAAGGTAGTCAAGAAGGCATACGGCATGCTTGCCTTCATTGGCCGGGGCATTGAGTATAAGAATTGGCAAGTCATGTTGCAGCTGTATAGAACCTTAGTTAGGCCACACTTGGAGTATCGTGTTCAATTCTGGTCGCCACACTACCAGAAGGATGTGGAGGCTTTAGAGAGGGTGCAGAAGAGATTTACCGGAATGGTGCCTGGTATGGAGGGCATTAGCTATGAGGAGCGGTTGAATAAACTCGGTTTGTTCTCACTGGAGCAAAGGAGGTTGAGGGGCGACCTGATAGAGGTCTACAAAATTATGAGGGGCATAGACAGAGTGGATAGTCAGAGGCTTTTCCCCGGGGTAGAGGGGTCAATTACTAGGGGGCATAGGTTTAAGGTGAGAGGGGCAAGGTTTAGAGTAGATGTACAAGGCAAGTTTTTTACGCAGAGGGTAGTGGGTGCCTGGAACTCGCTACCGGAGGAGGTGGTGGAAGCAGGGATGATAGTGACATTTAAGGGGCATCTTGACAAATACATGAATAGGATGGGAATAGAGGGATACGGACCCAGGAAGTGTAGAAGATTGTAGTTTAGTCGGACAGCGTGGTCGGCACGGGCTTGGAGGGCCGAAGGGCCTGTTCCTGTGCTGAACATTTCTTTGTTCTTTGTTTGTTCTTTGTATTTGTCACATTTGTGTGAAGATTCCAGAGGAAGTTCAAAATCCTATTTTCACTGGCGTGACAAATCTTGACATCACAAAATTACAGCTCCTCTTGGATATAAGTTGAAACACACAAATAATTTCTCTTTCTATCAAAACTTTCTGTAAATGCCCTGAAACAGAATCGTCCGATGTGATAGACATGAGCCAAAAGTGGCTAATTGGGAATTCAGATTGCACTTCTGATTTGTGAATTAAAAAAAAGATAATTAATAGTTGTTTGAGCATGTGATCTCAATATTTCTATTTGCATGCCGTATGGAAGTTAATACAAAATTTTGCAACAGAAGTTAAAATCCAGGCTGATTTCTCCTGTTCCTCAGAGCTTTAATCTGCTAGGGACGCTAAATTCTGTCTGCCAGACCAATGTGGAAGGGCTAGATCCGACGCAGAATTGGAGGAAGAGCTTTTTAAGATTCCGCATTACATCTGGATTAAACAATAAATCAGAGGCTGAATGAATGAACACATTATTGCATTGCTACAGAGCAATTGCTGATGATGTGATAGCAAGACAAAAGCATTAACAAAACATCAGACAAATTCGTAAATGTCTTAAAAGCTCTTGTTAATTATTTTAACCTACACATTCATCAATACTGTCAGCAACAAAAACATTTCACCGGAATTGATGATCTGGCGGTGTACAACGAGCGGTTACAATTCCTGTGTCACTCCAAACAGAGATTCTGCAACAAATGCACCTCACAAAATGCAGAACATGAGCCCAGTTTACAATGTGGTGGCTGGAAATATCAAGAGCGATCAAGGAGTTGATTTCATACTGCCTGGTGTGCACGCTTGCAAAAACCAGTCCAAAGAGAGCCCCTTATCCTTACTCAGATCCCTACCGGACCGTAGGAACGTCTGGGAATGGATCTACTTATGTACAAACAAATCCCTCCTCATCATTGTCGACTACTTCTCCAGGTGGATTGAGGTGAAGTGTACATACAATGACCACAGAGTTGTCCATTAGGTCATTGAAAGAAGTCTTTGCAATCAGGATATTCCAGACCAGTCAAATAGTGTCCGACAATGACCTGCAATTCACTCACGACTACTTCATTAATTTTGCTGAGAACTACAGATCCAAATATTTCACCAGCTCCCCAAGGTATCCCAATCCAAGGCTGAGGCAAAAATGGACAACTGTTAAAGTCCTCTTGGAGAAGAGCAAGGATTTCCCAATGGCACTTTTAAGAAACAGGTCTACTCCACTGCAATGTGAATTGGCACTGTCTGAACTGCTGTTGGGCAGAAAGCTTCATACTCCGCTTCCTATACTGCCCAAGAAATTAATCCTAGGATTGGCAGTCTCCATACTTCAAAAATCATGATAAGAAGGAACAGGAGAAATCTTATCTTCGTTCCTCAAGTAGAACTTTCCATTATACATTTGGGAGAACCAGATGTTGAGAGTCAAACAGACAGCACACCAGATCCAACTTCTCTTTCCAAAGACTAACCAAGTCAAAGCAAAGAAGTCTAAGGCGAGACTAGCAATCTTCCAAGCTTAACAAGGACATCAGGGAAAGTTGTGAAACTCCAGACCGATTAAAACTATGAAGCCAGAGGCTTGGGGGGGAGGGAGGGGGGTGTAGTATGTTAAGAGAAATATATGTGGACAACGTTGGGGAGGGGGGGTTGATGAATGAAAGAGATAATGTGTAGAACTGGAGAAACAATGCTGCCCACATGCTGATGTAATGAAGTCACATAACTAGAATCTATAAAAAAAATATCTTGTAGTCAGGGGCGACTCTGGAGATCAAAATCTCAACAATTCCTTTTGGGCTTTAGAACATGTCCATGCTCTACAACGGGAGTGCCGCCAGCAGAGTTGGTGATGGGTTGGTGTCTTAAGGCCAGACTGAGCCTGGTGCTTCCGAATTTGCCGGGCAGGGTAGGCGCCAGTCAGTGCAGTGAGAAGAAAAATCCTGATTCAGGCAAATCAAGAAGGCCTGTTGATTTTTCAGTGGAGGAAGCCGTTCACATCAGAAATCTTGGAAATGGCTCGAGTTGGGTCCCAGGAGTTGTATAAAAGACAGGGAAGGACCTTTGTCTTATGAAGTGGATGTATAAGGAAGAATTGCCCGGACGTATGCAGACCATTTACGAGGGTGAGAGTTGTCCCAGCAACCAGTACTACCACCTGAAACCATGCTGCCAGCAGGAAACGTTGTTGACTATCCAAGCAGTGAAGTGCCGATCCAGCCTATCTCAGGCGGGTCTGTTGTCCCCATGGAAACGGATGGAAGCTGAGTTACCAGTACCTGAGGAGATGACGGGTAGAGTGGAGTCTGCAGAAAGCCCCCCCGACAGAGGAGCAACGGAGCTCTGCTAGAAATTAGAAAACACCTGAAAGACTCCATTTATGATGGACTGAGAGCATGCATTTAATTTTCTAATTATTAGGGACTAAGTAACTTAATTGTTATTGATTGTAAAAGGATTGTAAAGGGTGTGGTGTCTTTCCCCTTTAAGGGGTAATCTGCCATGACGGTCATGCAGCCACCAGGGTGGTGGATAATCCTAGTAAGGGCGGGTGTCTGTATCGGTTCAATCCTGGAGGCTAACTGTAGTCTCTGTATTGTAGTTATATGTAAATAAATGTTGCAGTTGTTATTTAACTAACCGGTGCACGGGAAATATTACAAAAAGTTTAGAAGCAAAGGAAACGGTTTAACAATCAATCATCGTTTTGTCCGGGACTGACTTTTTTAAAAGAAACTTTAATGATGAAATTCTACAACCTATTATTTTGAGGTAGTGTTAAAAATCATAACTGCTGCTAAGGTGATAACACACAAGACAGACAAATAAACACAGAGGGGAAAAGAGGGGTGTAAAAATAATGATACAAGTAAGAGCATAAGAGTCTTTGTTTCAGAAGATGTCTCTGGCACACATTCCTCCAGTCTAGGTTTTCAGTTCGAGGTTTCTGCTTTCGGTATGTAATAGTTTTCATTTTTGGTCTGAAGATCAGAGTGGCTCACTGATTGAAATCGCTAATGACTGTATTAGTGTAAATTGTATTTGTTTTCATATGGGTTAGACTTTGGTAGTTTCTGATGTGTTGGGTGCTCTGGATCCGTGGAACACATACAGGCCATCAACACTTAAAATAGTGCAACACTATTTTATTAAGTTAGAAACTGTTGAACATACTTTCACTGTGGGTTAACACGATATTAGATTAAACTAAAGACCTATGCCTGTCCTAACCAGTCTATGCACTCACCACATGGTGAAGATCTGTGCTGTAAGCTGTAAGTTCTGTCCTTCTCGGAGGCTGCATCCCGAAAGAGCGGGATCAAATGATTATGTCATCGACATAGAACCGAACACCTTCAATGCCTTCCATCATTTGTTCCATAATCCTATGGAACACTTCTGATGCAGATATGATCCCAAACGGCATCCTGTTGTAACAATATCTGCCAAAGGGGGTATTAAATGTGCAAAGTTTCCTGCTGGATTCATCGAGCTGGATTTGCCAGAATCCTTTTGAGGCGTGCCATCTCACATGTGAGCTCTTCGCGCTTGGGAATTGGATAATGCTCCCTCATGATATTGCGATTGAGATCCTTGGGATCAATGCAAATTCTCAATTCGCCGGAAGGCTTTTTTACACATACCATGGAACTGACCCAGTTGGTCGGTTCCGTGACTTTGGAAATCACTCCTTGGTTCTGGAGGTCCTGCAGCTGCTGCTTGAGGCGGTCCTTAAGGGGTGCTGGGACCCTGCGAGGTGCGTGCACCACAGGCGTGACATTCGGTTTTAATAAAATCTTGTAGGTGTACGGGAGCGTGCCCATGCCCTCGAAGACGTCATGGTACTGGTTGATAATGGCGTCGAGCTGCGCCCTGAAGTCGGTGTCCTGAAAGGCAGAAGCGTCAGCAGGAGAGAGAGAGTGAACTCTCTGAACTAGGTTCAACAGCTTGCATGCCTGCACGCCAAGCAGGGAGGCTTTCGAGGGGCCCACGATTTCAAAGGGAAGGATGGCTTTGCGTATCCTGTGCGTCACTTCAAGTTGGCACGAGCCGCTGGCAGCAATGGCATTGCCATTATAATCTAATAGCTGGCAGGCTGATTGGAGGATGGCTGGTTTGACACAAAGACTTTGGAGGTCAGACAGAGGCACCAGTGTCCAGGCGGAATCGTATTTGGGACCGGTTGACCGTCAGGGTGGCACACCACTCATCGTCCGGATCGATGCTGTATACCGATAGAGGCTGGATTCTTTGCTTTGGGGACACCCTGTTTTTTGTAACGATACCGACTCGAAAAGGCGCATTTGGGTCCTCGGTGTCAATAGCGGGTAGTAGGTCCGCATCGGACAGGGTGACCGTGGGTTGAATGGCCCGGACATTCCTGCGAGGCTGGCTGGAGCGATATGAGTTGGCAGGCTGAGCTGATCTGCATAAAGCAGCATAGTGGCCAAGTTTGCCACATCTCAGGCATTATCGGGATTTGGCAGGCCATTGACGCTTTAAGTGGGCGGAGCCAAAGTTGCCGCACTTTGTAGCGTCAGTACGTTCGCTGCGCCACCGCGCATGCGTGGTGCAGTTGTACATGGTGCGCGCCTGCGCAGTACGTTCGTCGACGTCGCCGTCCCCTCGTTCGGTGCGCACAAGCGGGAGTCCGCGAAAAGCACGCAAAATGGCTGCCCTCATCCAGGCTGAGGCCCTGGAGTTGCTCGATTGCTTGGACCTGTTCTGCCTCGTGGGGACCTTGCCACGCCGTTTCAGCCGCTTGGATGTGGGAATACCGACTGATGACGTGTTCGTGAAGCACGCAGGTCTCGATGGCGGTCGCTAGGGTGAGCTGCTTTACTGTGACGAGCTGCTGGCGTAGGGGGTCCGACTGAACACCGAAAATGATCTGGTCGCGTATCACGGAGGTGGGCCCGTAATTACAGGACTGCGCAAGGATGCGGAGGTGGGTGAGAAAGGACTGGAAAGGTTCATCCTTACCCTGCAAATGCTGTTGGAATACACATCGCTCGAAACTTTCATCCACCTCTATGTTGCAGTGAGTGTCAAACGTGAGGAGGACCGTCTTGAATTTTGATTTATCTTCATCATCAGCAAAGGTGAGAGAATTGAAAATGTGGATGGCATGTTCCCCGGCCGAGGATATGAAGAGAGCAATCTTCCTGGTGTCTGAGGCAGCTTTCCAGTCTGTGGCTTCAAGGTGGAGCTGGAAGCGTGGTTTGAATATCTTCCAGTTGGCTCCTAGGTTACCGGTGATGCGGAGCGGCGGCGGCGGGCGGACGCTGTCCATTTTGCAGGATGACTGTATGCTGGTGGAAGGCAGATCACTTGCAGGTAGGTCCAAGAAGTTTTAATATCCCTCAACTCCTGGTATCATGATGTGTTGAGTGCTCTGGATCCGTGGAACACATACAGGCCACCAACACTTAAAATAGTGCAACACTATTTTATTAAGTTAGAAACTGTTGAACATACTTTCACTGTGGGTTAACACGATGTTAGATTAAACTAAAGACCTATGCCTGTCCTAACCAGTCTATGCACTCAGCACATGGTGAAGATCTGTGCCCTTAGTGTTGGGTGGGGTTACTGGGTAATGGGGATAGGTGGGATTACTGGGTAATGGGGATAGGGTGGAGGTGTGGGCTGGGTAGGGTGCTCTTTCCAAGAGCCATTGCAGACTCGATGGGCCGAATGGCCTCCTTCTGCACTGTAAAATCTATGATGATCTATGATCTAAGTTGTAAGCTCTGTCCTTCTCGGAGGCTGCATCCCAAAAGAGCAGGAACTCTGATGCCCCCTGTCTTTATAGTGAGTGTGCTCTAACTGGTGATTGGCTGCGGTGTTGTGTGTGCTGATTGGTCCCGCTGTGTGTCCGTCAGTGTGTGTGTATCGGCACCATGATATACTGGTGTATATTATGAAAGTTTCATTGTGAATATTTGGACATTTGAATATCAATTATAGCCAATCAGACAAAATGATATTTTCTGCTTACTGAATCGTATATAGTTACGGTCCAACTGTATATGTTAAAAATGTAATTATTGAAAAGGTATATATTCAAAATATATATAAAATCATACAATTTTACAACACAGTAAGAGGCCTTTTGCCCATCATGTCTTCACTGGCCATCAAACACCTATTTACTCTAATCTCATTTTCCAGTCCATGGCCTTGTATGCTATGGCAATTCAAGTGCTCATTGAAATGCTTTTTCAATGCTGTGAGGGTTCCCACCTTAACCACACTTTCAGGCAGTGATTTCTGGGTGAAAATATTTTCCCTGACCTCAAATTTATGCCCCCTGGCTATTGACCCCTCTACTAAGGGAAATATTTTTAAATATCTACCCTACCTATGTCCTTCACAACTTTGTACACCTCAATCAGAACGCCCTCAGCCTTCTTTACTCTAAAGAAAACATCCCCAGCCTATCCAGCCTCTCTTCATAGCTGAAACATTCCAACCCAGGCAACATCCTGGTGAATTTCCTTTGCACCATTTCTGGTGCAATCACTTCCTTCCTAGAGTGTGACAACCACAATTGCACAAAGTACTCTAGCTGTGGCCTAACCAACATTATACACAGCTCCATCATAACCTCCCTGCTCTTAAATTCTACGCCTTGACTAATAAAGGCAAGTATCCTTCTTAACCACCTTATCTACCTGTCCTGCTACCTTCAGGGATCTGTTGGCATGCGCCCCACGTTCCCTCTGGTTCTCTGTACTTTCTAGTTCATTGTGTATTCCCTTACCTTGTCACTCCTCCCAAAATGCAGCACCTCACACTTTTCAGGGTTAAATTCCATTTGCCACTGTCCTGCCCACCTGACCGGCCCGGCTATGCACTAAGCGTCAAGAACCACAAAGACATGTGAGACTTTAAACAAGGCTTTAATACACTACATAGGAAGCTTACCCGACACAGACGACCCCAGACAAAATGGGTCCGGTCTCAGAAGCTGGGTCTTATACCTAACTCCCGGGGGGAGTGGCCAAGGCGGAGCTCTCCGTGGCCAGGTCAGGTTACATACAGGTGACCGAACCTCTACAGAGCTACAGTACAATACACAGTACAATACACAGGATTACAGGGCCATGTTACACACAACTATTATATAACTATGTACAATGCTAGGGAAGTACAGTGGTGTATCACCACAGTCCTGTAACCTAAGGCTTTTCTCCTTGCTATTTACCATCAATTTTCGTGTCATCTACAAACTTACTGATCATATCCTCCACAATCACGTCTCAATCATTAATGTACACTACAAACAGCAAGGGACCAGCACCCGATACGTGTGGTACACCACTGGACACAGGCTTCCCAGTAACACAAAAGACCTTTTACCATAACCCTCTGTCTCCTGTTACTATGCCAATATATATATTCAAAATGTATATATTCAAAATGTATGTATTTAAATTCTTGTATGTGGCTTTTGAAATTTATTGCATTGCTATTAAACTGTCTGGAAACTTGACTTAAAATTAAGTGAATACTCAAAATCGGCATATTGAGGGCGGCACTTGACACAGTGGTTAGCACTGCTGCCTCCGGCGTTGAAGACCCGGGTTCGAATCCCAGCCCTGGGTCACTGTCCGTGTGGAGTTTGCACATGATCCCCGTGTTTGCGTGGGTTTTACCCCCGCAACCCAAAGATGTGCAGGCTAGGTGGATTGGTCACATTAAATGAATGAAAAATGAAATGAATGAAAATCGCTTATTGTCACAAGTAGGCTTCAAATGAAGTTACTGTGAAAAGCCCCTAGTCGCCACATTCCAGCGCCCGTTTCGGGAGGCTGTTACGGGAATCGAACCGTGCTGCTGGCCTGCCTTGGTCTGCTTTCAAAGCCAGCGATTTAGTCCTGTGCTAAACAGCCCCTTAATTGGAAAAAAAATAATTGGGTACTCGAAATTTTTAAATTTTAAATCAGCATATTGGAAAAAATACTGAAGTTCTGCCAATTTCAGTTCTTCGAGAAGATAAGAGACTCAATTTCAGCATTCTGTTCAAAGAAAACCTTTTCATTTGTGTTATTCTGATTCAAATGGTGATGCACCTTCTGGATTGGTTTCTTCAGTAAACCAGACTTTGTTTATAAAAATCCCCAGAGATTAATTTAGCTCTGAGGAAGCATTCGTAATGTGGTGTATGGAACCCATATGGACTTCCTAATTGTGCAGTCGCTACCAACTCCGTCCCTTCTCCCTGGCAACTGTCTAAAGCTGAATCAGAGAGTTCACAACCTCAGTGTCATGGCCCATTAGATGACTTTCCATCCATATGTCTGAACCATTATTGAGACCACCCTTTCCACCTTCATGACATCACCTCGTGTTGCTCCACCTCAGCTCATTTGCTGCTGAAACCCCCATCACGCCTTCTTTACCTCCAGACTGAATTATCCCAATACACTCCCACGTTCTATAAATCGTTATTGTTATTTAGGTTGAATTCATTAATACTTGGTAAAATGTTTTGTGATTTGTGATATCTTCTTGGGTTTTCTGCCCAAGGGCAGGTCCAGCCTACACAGCACTGCAATCCCCACCACGGGCAGGGCAAGGAGGCAGGCCCCCAATCCACACCAGCCGGAATGGGGATCAAACTCTGTGCTGTTGGCATCAATCTGATTCATACCAGCCATCCAGCCTACTGAGCCAACCAGCCTCCCCCCGCCGAACACAAATTCCTGCAGCAACAAACAGTTTTCAGTGCATATTGTACTCCAGAGCAATGGATAGTGATGGTAAAGCCTCCAATTTCTCTCCATCACATGTGCTGGAGTGGAACTTGAACCCAGAGCTCTTGGCTCAGAGGCAGGGGCACTACCCACTGTGCTACAAGACCTCTCTGTATTTATTTAATCATAAATAAATATAATAGTAAAGGTTGCTGTATATTTCATTTTAATGTTTACCAATGTTATGAAGCTATAGAACAAAGAACAAAGAACAAAGAAAAGTACAGCACAGGAGCAGGCCCTTTGGCCCTCCAAGCCTGCGCTGACCATGCTGCCCATCTGAACTAAAATCTTCTACACTTCCGGGGTCGGTATCCCTCTACTCCCATCCTATTCATGTATTTGTCAAGATGCCCCTTAAACGTCACTGTCGTCCCTGCTTCCACCACCTCCTCCGGCAGCAAGTTCCAGGCACCCACTACCCTCTGTGTAAAAAATTTGCCTCGCACATCTCTTCTAAACCCTGCCTCTCTCACCTTAAACCTATGCCCCCTAGTAATTGACCCCTCTACCCTGGGAAAAAGGTCTCTGACTATCCACTCTGTCTATGCCCCTCATAATTTTGTAGACCGCTATCTGGTCACCCCTCAACCTTTTTCGTTCCAGTGAGAACAAACCAACTTTATTCAACCGCTCCTCATAGCTATTGCCCTCCATACCAGGCAACATCCTGGTAAATCTCTTGTGCACCCTTTCTAAAGCCTCCACATCCTTCTGGTAGTGTGGCGACCAGAATTGAACACTATACTCCAAGTGTGGCCTAACTAAGGTTCTATGCAGCTGCAACATGACTTGCCAATTTTTAGACTCAATGCCCTGGCCAATGAAGGCAAGCATGCCGTATGCCTTCTTGACTACCTTCTCCACCCGTGTTGCCCCTTTCTGTGACCTGTGGACCTGTACACCAAGATCTCTCTGACTGTCAATACTCTTGAGGGTTCTACCATTCACTTTATATTCCCTACCTGTATTAGACCTTCGAAAATGCATCACCTCACATTTGTCCGAATTAAACTCCATCTGCCATCTCTCCGCCCAATTCTCCAAACAATCTAAACCCTGCTGTATCCTCTAACAGTCCTCATCGCTATCTGCAATTCCACCAACCTTTGTGTCATCCGCAAACTTACTAATCAGACTAGTTACATTTTCCTCCAAATCATTTATATATATCACGACCAGCAAAGGTCCCAGCACTGATCCTTGCGGAACACCACTAGTCACAGCCCTCCAATCAGAAAAGCACCTTTCCATTTCTACTCTCTGCCTTCTATGACCTAGCCAGTTCTGTATCCATCTTGCCAGCTCACCTCTGAGCTCGTGTGGCTTCACCTTTGTACCAGTCTGCCATGAGGGACCTTGTCAAAGGCTTTACTGAAGTCCATATAGACAACATCCACTGCTCTACGTGCATCAATCATCTTGGTGACTGCCTCAAAAAACTCTATCAAGTTAGTGAGACACGGTCTTCCCTTCACAAAACCGTGCTGCCTCTCGCTAATACGACCCCTTGCTTTCAAATGGGAGTAGATCCTGTCTCAAAGAATTCTCTCCAGTAATTTCCCTACCACTGAAGTAAGGCTCACCGGCCTGTAGTTCCCTGGATTATCCTTGCTACCCTTCTTAAATAAAGGAAGAACATTGGCTATTCTCCAGTCCTCCGGGACATCCCCTGAAGACAGTGAGGATCCAAAAATTTCTGTCAAGACCTCAGCAATTTCCTCTCTTGCTTCCTTCAGTATTCTGGGGTAGATCCCATCAGGCCCTGGGGACTTATCCACCTTAATATTTTTCAAGAAGCCCAACACCTCATCTTTTTGGATCTCAATGTGACCCAAGCTATCTACACACCCTTCGCCAGACTCAACATCCACCAATTCCTTCTTTTTGGTGAATACTGATGCAAAGTATTCATTTAGTACCTCGCCCATTTCCTCTGGCTCCACACATAGATTCCCTCCCCTGTCCTCCAGTGGGCCAACCCTTTCCCTGGCTACCCTCTTGCTTATTATGTACGTGTAAAAAGCCTTGGGATTTTCCTTAACCCTATTTGCCAATGACTTTTCATGACCCCTTTTAGCTCTCCTGACTCCTTGCTTAAGTTCCTTCCTATTTTCCTTATATTCCATACAGGCTTCGTCTGTTCCCAGCCGTCTAGCCCTGACAAATGCCTCCTTTTTCTTTTTGACGAGGCCTACAATATCCCTTGTTATCCAAGGATCGCGAAATTTGCCATATTTATCCTTCTTCCTCACAGGAACATGCCGGTCCTGAATTCCTTTCAACTGACATTTGAAAGCCTCCCACATGTCCGATGTTGATTTACCCTCAAACATCTGCCTCCAATCTATGTTCTTCAGTTCCCGCCTGATATTATTATAATTAGCCTTCCCCCAATTTAGCACATTCACCCGAGGACCACTCTTATCCTTGTCCACCAGCATTTTAAAACTTACTGAATTGTGGTCACTGTTCCTGAAATGCTCCCCTACTGAAGCTTCCACCACCTGGCCGGGCTCATTCCCCAATACCAGATCCAGTACAGCCCCTTCCCTAATTGGACTATCTACATATTGTTTTAAGAACCCTCCTGGATGCTCCTTACAAACTCTGTCCCGTACAAGCCCCTAGCACTAAGTCAGTCCTAGTCAATATTGGGGAAGTTAAAGTCTCCCATCACAACAGCCCTGTTGCTTTTACTCCTTTCCAAAATCTGTCAACCTATCTGCTCCTCTATCTCCCGCTGGCTGTTGGGAGGCCTGTAGTAAACCTCCAACATTGTGACTGCACCATTCTTATTCCTGATCTCTACCCATATAGCCTCGCTGCCCTCTGAGGTGTCCTCCCGCAGTACAGCTGTGATATTCTCCAAACCAGTAGTGCAACGCCTCCGCCCCTTTTACCTATCCCTCTATCCCGCCTGAAACATCTAAGTCCTGGAATGTTTAGCTGCCAATCCTGCCCTTCCCTCAACCAGGTCACTGTAATGGCAACAACAGCATAGTTCCAAGTACTAATCCAAGCTCTAAGTTCACCTGCCTTACTTGTTATACTTCTTGCATTAAAACATATGCACTTCAGGCCACCAGTCCCGCTGTTTTCAGCAACATCTCCCTGTCTGCTCTTCCCCAGAGCCATACTGGCCCTATTCCCTAGTTCTCCCTCAATTTTTTCACCTTCTGACCTATTGCTCCGGTGCCACCCCCCTGCCATACTAGTTTAAACCCTCCCGTGTGACACGAGCAAACGTCACGGCCAGGATATTTATGCCTCTCCAGTTTAGATGCAACCCGCCCTTCTTATACAGGTCACACCTGTCCCGGAAGAGCTCCCAGTGGTCCAGATAACTGAAACCCACCCTCCTACACCAGCTGTTTAGCCATGTGTTTAGCTGCTCTATCTTCCTATTTCTAGCCTCACTGGCACGTGGCACAGGGAGTAATCCTGAGATTACAACCCCAGAGGTCCTGTCTTTTAACTTTCTGCCTCGCTCCCTGAACTCCTGCTGCAGGACCTCATCCCCCTTCCTGCCTATGTTGGCAGTGCCAATATGTACCATGACCTCTGCCTGTTTGCCCTCCCCCTTCAGGATGCCCACTACCCGTTCTGAGACACCCTGGACCCTGGCACCAGGAAGGCAACATACCATCCTGGAGTCTCTTTCACGTCCACAGAAGCGCCTATCTGTGTCCCTGACTATAGAGTCCCCTATGACTATTGCTCTTCTGCACTTTGACCCTCCCTGCTGAACATCAGAGCCAGCCGTGGTGCCACTGCTCTGACCATTTATTTTTGAAATTGTGGCTTTTGGAAGTGATGCTGAGCAAATTTTTGGAGCTGCAGGCTGACAAAGTCCTTGGGTTCTGATGGACTTCATTGTAGGGTCTTCAAAGAAGTGATTAAGGAGAGAGTTGATGCATTGGTTTTAATTTTCCGAAATTCCCAAGATTTGTTGAAGGTTCCATTAGATTGGAAATTAGCAAATGTGACTCTTTTAGTGAGGGAGACAGAGAGCAGGAAACTACAGGTCAGTTAATTTAACATCTGTCATTGGGAAAATGTTAGGAGCTATTATTAAAGACATTTTAATAAACTCCAGTCTCCGACGGTGAAATCGTGTTCGGCAATTGGCCGGAGAATCGCCATTGGCACCGAAATCGGGGGTAGTGCCACATTTGCGATGCTCCGCCCCCTCCAAAACGGCGTACTTCGGCCGTATCCACAGCTAGAGCTGTGTGCCTGCTAGCCCCCTACCAGATGGAGGATCGGCGGAGGTTTTGCGGTATTTTTGCGGGTGTAAAACGCCACTGTTCCCACGCCGGCGTCAGATTTATTAGTCAGTAAATTTGCTCTCTGACCAAAGAAAACCTTGTTGATTGGCTCCTTAGTGCTCACATTTTAAATAGTTAAGTACGTTTGGTCGAAGCACTTTCTCGTGAAAAGAAACTACAGCGTTTGTTGTGGCCAATCGATGAGGCTGAATAAAGGGGAGCCAGTTCACCCCATCTCACCTGGTCGTGGCAGTAGTGCAGTATGAAGCAATACATCCTTCGAAAGGTTACTGTGAATGAAGATACTTGTTAATTCTTTGAGCAATCATGTTTTGCAATAACAGATTATAGGAGTTGCAGGGAACAGGATCTGCTTAGGAGAACTACAGTGAATAAACAGTCCTATAAAAATCAAAATTTATAACTGTAGGACTCACGCTTCAATGCACCTCATACGTAAATCAAACTGTGTAGCAATGCATCAGTTATGGTGCTGCCTCGGAATGCTGCTGAGAAGGCAATAATCTCAAACTATGAACTATAAAATATCATTTTCCATTGACACGTGCAGGGAATAAATTTGCTTCATCAAATGCTTTCTTTAATTCAATATTCCAGTTAACAAAGTACCCATTAACTGACTTGAATATATTAGGAAAATTGCATTTCTGTGCAGTACAATTATTCTCGGTGTAGGTATCATTTTGTTATAATTTAGGTTTATTTGGTATTGTCTCCTGTAATCCTGTATCTACGCATTCATGATCATCGACTCTTAGCAGGACTGCATTCCTAAGAGTAACAATGAGTAAAGGAACAAAAGCATTTATTTTCAATTAAATAATAATGAGCAGCACAAACATTTGTTTAAGTTTGAAATACTGGGTGCGACTCCCCGGAAAAATGTCAAAATCCGGTTTCGGGCCTGTTTGTCGGGTGTTTCGCGACAGCTACGAGGTCGAGATTGAGATTCAACGGGACTTAGCAGTTTTTTGGGGATTCGGGGGGTTTCTCCTCGTCGAGGCCATACTTTGAAAGTTTTCCGGCACTGGGGAGCTGAGCGCGCCAGCAGGACTGGCTCCTCACAGTTCGGGATGTCATTTTGAAAGGCTGCCCCAATCTTTACAGCCCCCCTTCCATTTCTGAGGCTACTCAAAATCCCCATCACCCCCCCCCCCCCCATTTCATGGGCATGGCCCTCCCAGGTCCCAACTCTTGGCAGTGCCAACCTGGCACCTGGGCATCTTGGCAATGCCAGCCTGGCACTGTGTCAGTGCCTCTGGTGCCCTTGCAATGCTCTATCCCCAACCACCTGTCATGCTCTAAAGGCTTCCAAGACTCTTCGAAGTGCCATCAAAACCTGGTCCACGATTGTGGAAACCAGTGTTAATCAGCGTCTGGTTAATCACCGAGAATAATTGTACTGCACAGAAATGCAATTTTCCTAATATATTCAGCGTCTGGTTGAAGCCTCGCAGGCGCGGCCGTTGTCTCCCAGGTACCGGGTAAATATGTCGTCGCGATGTTTAATAGCTGGGCGTGATCTTGATCGCGCCAGGCTCCACGTGCCGGATGACCCATGCGACATTTCACGCCTGATTTCAGCCTCTTCCGCGATTCACCCGTCGCCAGGTAAGACGCTATTGGAAAATCACGCCCACTATCTATTTGAACATTGAAACAGTGAGGAATTTCCGAGATGGCACCGGAGCGTGGCGACTCTCTGTGAGCTCTCCCAAACAGATCCTCTTTTTTCATCTCTTATTATCCGACTGATCTTTAAAAAATTAACTCTGACACTGACATTATCGCTAACCTTTCTCTTTGATCTGCCCTTGCAGGTTTGAAGATTGTCCGAGGCCCGTGGAGGGGGTCTTTTGACCTGACTCGTAATATTGCATCCCTGTATGCTTCACCCAATGCCGGCATCTGTGAATTTGCAGCGGGTATCTTGTGTTGCCCGATTATGTATTTTCTTTTATTTTCATGTACTAAATGATCTGTTTGTGCTGCTCGCAGAAAAATACATTTCACTGTACCTCGGTACATGTGACAATAAACATACAAAACAAAACAAAAACAAAATCCAGTAAAGGGCTATTTGCTCATTGTGGATTTTGAAGAATTATTCCCATTTTAGATGGTGCACTGGTTTCATTTTTGTATCATTTACATTATGAAGATATAATATTGTGTGGTTTTGGGATATAGGGAAAAAACAAGTCCACTGGCAAAGGGTCAGGAATGAACAAGGGGACAGTCTCAGAATAAGGGATAGGCTATTTAAGACTGAAATATGTAGGGATTTCTTCTCTCAGTGGGTGGCAAATCTTGGGAATTCTGTACCCCAGAGGACTGTGGAAGTTCAATCATTGAGCATTTTCAAGACAGAAATCAACAGATTTATGGATACCAATGACATCAAGGGATTGATATAGCTCTTGGGGCTAAAGGAATCAAGGGATTTGGTGGGGAAGGCGGGATCAGGATATTGAACTTGATGATTAGCCATGATCATGATGAATGGTGGAGCAGGCTCAAAGGGCCGAGTGGCCTCCTCTTGTTTCTATTTTCTATGTATGTTTCCAACATCCTAGTGGTCCCATTGACCACAAACTGAATTGGACTAGCCATATAAATACTATGGCTACAATAGCAGGTCAAAGGCTAGGAATCCTGCGGGAACTCGCCTCCTGACTCCTCACAGCCTGTCCACCACCTCCAAGGCACAAGTCAGGAGTGTGATGGCATACTCCCTACTTCCCTGGATGAGTGCAGCTCCAACTACACTCAAGAAACTCAAGAACATCCAGGACAAAGCAGCCCACTTGATTGGCACCCCTTCCACAAACATTCAATTCCTCCACCACTGGCGAACAATGCCAGCTGTGTGTACCATCTACAAGATACACTGCAGGAGCTCACCAAGGTTCCTTAGGCAGCACCTTCCACTACCACTACCATCTAGAAGGACAAGAGCAGCAGATCCATGAGAACACTACCACCTGGACGTCCCCCCCCCCCCCCCCCCCCCCCCAAGTCATTCACCACCCTGACTTGGAAATATATCGCCGTTCCTTCACTGTCGCCGGGTCAAAATTCTGGAACCCCTTCCCACATCTCATGGGCTGCAGTGATTCAAGAAGGCAACAAACGCTGGCCTAGCCAGTGACACCCACATCCAGTAAAAAAAAAATGGGGATAGTGGGAGAAAAGGCGTAGAAGTAGATGAGCTGCCATGATTTGTTTGACTGGTGGAACAGGCTCAACAGGCTGGATGGCTCCTGCATCTATTTCCTATGTTCCTATGACAGGTCACTGCGTTAAAGAAATAGACAAAAGATCTGGGCAGAATTCTCTGTTGGGGAGACTACGTTCTCCAGCCGGATATGAATTGCCTCTGATTTATGTCACGCTGGAAGCGCAAATCAAAGATGATTCACTATCTCTTGCCATGCATGTTCATGCATGACGTGGATTACAAGGGATTCCGTTGTGTGAATCCAGCTATTGGACGGCCATTTTGTTGTGGTCCCAGAGCTGCCAATCATACTTAGATGTTTATAAATATTGCACCGTCTCCCCCCACCCCCGCAATGCAATTCTGCCACTCCCCCTCAACCAAGGAATTTTCTGGGTTAACCCACCCCATAATACAATGGTGACCCAACCCCCCCTACAACACGGCATAAGAGAGACCCCCCATAAGAGGAACCCCTACAAGAAAGCACCTAAAAGAGAGAACCCATCCAGAGACCACTATAAGAGAGACTCCAACCTGGAAGCCCTCCCTTACAGAGACCCTTGGCTGGAAGACCCCTTAAGAGAGACCCCTGCCTGGAAGCTCCCCTTAAGGGAGACCCCTGCTTGTAAGCCCCCTTTACAGATACTCCTTTGTGAAAGCTAGAGAGCAATCTAGACAGAGACAGTGATACAATTCATTACTTTGAAACTCATCTGAATACTGCTCCTGCTGGCTCAGGCAGAGAAAGCAGCTCTTGCAAATTTCTAGAAATGGAAACTCACATCAGTTACTTTTAAACCTCCTCAGACCTTTGATCTGTAAGGCTTTCATTCATGTCAATGTGAAATTGATTTTACTAGGCTGTGATTGGCAGTTTGCATGGAGCTGTCTGGGTTGTTTAATCTCATTTCCCTTCATGCTTGAATTTATTTCAAATAACTTGCTGTGAAACTAACCGCAATGTTTATAAACATCTAACTATGATTGGCAGCTCTGGGACCACATCAAAGCCTGTTAAGTGCTCTCACTTCTTTTTCTCTGCAGAAAGGACTTAACTGCCTTTGAGGGGTCTCTGGTAGTGGGGCAGCAGGATTTGCATTGTGGGGGGGAGGTGGCCCTCTGATGGACTTTGGGGGCAACTCCCCAAAAGAGTTACCCCCTTGGCCCACCCCGCCAGGGAAACGCTGGGAAATACCTACACCAATTCATGTTCACGGAAATCCCAGCCAAGAGGACAGGAGATGCATGCAAACTTGGAAGATCCGGTGCCCAGTTCGTTAGTAGAATGCAAATGCATCAATTTTCTGTCCTGGGGCCAAACCTCAATGCTGCCACCAGCACAGGAGCGGAGCATTGGAATGGGATTTGCGGGGGTGTGATTCCATTTTTTGGCTGACACTGGATTCTCCGTTTCATGGGAACCCCGCTACCGGCGGCGGGCAGCGGAGAATCCAGTCCCAAAATTCCTCTGAGTTCCTGACTTCTGCAAAGAGAAGATACTTGTATAGTTACTGGCATCCTAAATTTTGATGTTTCAATGCTCAATGTGGCTCAGGTGTCATGGCGTCAGTAAGCCTTTGGTCTTCTCCGGCTACCTTTGATTGATTCTCAAAAAGCATTTAATACTCATGCAAAAGTGAGAGTGGAACTACATCCTAGGTCCCTTTTGCAAGTTTAATGTCTATTATAGAAACATTCTTGGATTCAGTGATATCATTGCCTGGTTAAGTCTTGCAAGCATCATACTTTTATGGGAGTTGGTTCACATTTTCTAGTAGAAGAGTGTACCAGGTGGAATTCCCCCATCACACAAGTTTGGTGATGGGCAGGAGCGGAGAATCTAGCGGGAGCCAAAAAGTCTGAAATCCACCGGCGTAAAAACACATAGCGATTCTTCCAGTGGCAGGTTAATGGTGGATCGGCCTTCCTGCTGGTTGGGGGCTGATGCACTATCAATTATGACGAGACGAGAGTAGAGAGTAATCAAGGCTTTATTACACAGAGATGTGTGGCCTCCTATAGCTGCTGCCGAAATGGCTGCAGTTCAGAGAGCACACACATTTATACTCCGCCTACTGGGCGGAGCCAGCAGGCAGGGATCTATCCCCGTACCTGTAGTACAGGGGTCGTACCGTAATACCCTTGTATGCAGTGCAGTATATACAATATAGTACAACAGTGGTGACTACCACAAGGCATTGATGCCATTTTCATTCATTTGCATCTCATGAATGCTCATTAAAGCAGCTGGCCACTGGAATCCCGTTTGGCTTTCCAATCTTGCGTCATGCTAGCAGGAAATGACATTGGTCTAGAACCCGATTGGTGAAGAGTGATGTGCATGAGGCAGTCTTTCGTAACTTGAGGAAGCAGGGGAAAATTAAATATTAATTTATTTTTACTATATACAAATTTCTGTATAAAGCAGCATCTCGCTTCCAGTACAATACTTGCTGGGAGAATAGTCTGTCTAGCCCTGCTTTGGGCCAGCTTTTATATCAGCACATAATAAGCCCCAGGAGGGTGGCCTCCACCCACTATCTGGGAAGCTGGTACTCCAGTCCCAGGGAAGATCAATGATGGTTTCCCCATGGTCCTCATAGGGGTTACCAAGAGACTTAGAGGTGAGTTCAACATACAAAGCTTAGCTACCGCAGTGCTGCTCCTGATGCACTGTACACCACTCTGCCAGGTTCTTGCCCTCACTCTCCAAGCCATGCTGGTCTTCATGGACAGCTGCTGGACCCATGAACCCTCCTGTGTTACCAACTCAGATCAATACTGCAGCTGGGGTTGGGGAGTGCAGGCATCTCCTTCCCCCTGGCGTTAAACGTCAGTGTCTATCTGGACAGCACTGTGCTGCAAGACTCATGTTAGCTACTGCAACAAAGGTCTAACTCCTGCTGGGGTAGGGTTTGAGGTGAGGCTGTTTGGGGTGGGGGTGGGTGGGGGTGGGGGGGGGGCTACATGGGTGAATAAAGGCAAGGGGGGACAATGTGGAAATGGGTTGTGCAAGGTGCGGGTCGGGGGAATGGCAAAAACAAGGGGGACAATGTGGAGGGAGGGTTGGTTGTGCAAGAAGGGGGGAAGGGCAAGGATGTACAATGGCAGGCAGAGGGGCAAGGACGTGGATGAAGAAGACGCACAGTGGAAGGCAGAGAGAAGACCGAGGGCCGGGAAGCTGGATCCTGTCAAGGTTGCATTAAATGTGGACAACAAAGGGGTCTAAGTCAGTGTTTTTCAAACTTTTTTTCCGGGGACCCATTTTTACCAACCGACCAACATTTGGGACCCAACCTGGCTGATCTTCGCAACCCACGCCGGCCGACCTTCGCGACCCACGCCGGCCGACGTTCGCGACCCACCATTTTCTCTTACCTTGTTTGTTGCTGACAAAAATTGAGGAAATGGTTTTGGGTCCCTTTGGCCCCAATGGTCCCTTTGGCGCCCGAACTTGGAAAAAAAAGTCTGCGACCATATAAAAAAAGTGCAGCCACACTGCGCATGCATGTCCGACCATTGGTGCGCATGAGCGATGATCGCGCACACATACGCAGTGCAGCCTCATTTTTTAAATCTGTTCCTGGCCATTTTGAAGGCTGCTCGCAGCCGGCATAGTTAAAAGCCGGCAGCTGCGGCTGTGCGCTCGGCTTTGCGCGATCGGGAGCACCGCAACGGACGGCTCCGCAAACCTCCGCGACTGTTCTACAGTCAATGTCCCTGGGTGTGGTGGGCTCTGTACTAAGCTACAGAGGGTATGCTGATAGTCACAGGGGGCATCTGCTGCCTGTAGATACGGAATACATAATACATGGGGGGGGTGGAAAATGTGAAGCTGGCATGGCGGGGGACGGGGGTGGGGGGGTGGGGGGGAGATGGAGGGGTGCACACAGCCTCCAGATGGGATGGATACAGGCCCACATGTGGCATGTGCACCTCGCAGGCTCAGAGGGTAGGGTGGGAATATCTACCATTATAAGAACAGGATCCAGGTCTATTACACAGCGACTCCATTGCTCAGGAAGCAACAGCAAGCCACAGCTTTCAACGGGAACAGCACAACTCAGTGCCTTCACGTCCAATTTGCCAAAGCTACATAGTAGACGATAGGAATACAGCCTTGGAGAGTGAAGGCTATAGTGTAGAGGACACAATTGCATCAAATCTGCCATCTCATCAGTGAAGGGATTCACGGGATAACAATTAATACCATTCATCAGTTGCCAAATTCCGTTCACTCACCATGAGCAACCGAAAGCTAATAGCTATGTCAATCAAAGAGTGGAGTTCAGAGTCACAGTGGTTTCCCCGATGGGGACACAGGGATGAAACAGTTCCTTGACGGACTGGAACTATCAGTTGTGGGGGAAGACAAGACGGGAGGTGCTGGAAGCACCAATAGATCTGGGAGAAATCACGGAGAGCATCAGCTCCACGCAGGCGGGGAAGGTGCCGGGACCTGACGGGTTCCTGGTGGACTTCTATAAAACATTCACACCAGCCCTGGCCCCTCACCTAAGGGACATGTTCATGGACTCGCTGGCAAGGACACTTTGCCTCCTACGGTAGCGCAATCCACAATCTCACTGATACCCAAAAAGGATAGAGACCCGACGGAATGCGGATCATATAGAACAATTTCACAGCTGAATGAGGACGTGAAAATACTCGCGAAGGCCTTGGCCAAAAGGCTGGAAAGCTGCGTATCAGAGGTGGTCACAAAGGACCAAACGGGCTTTGTCAAGGGTAGGCAAATCACTGCGACCATCAGGCTGAATGTAATAATGACCCCTCCCGGGGAGAGAACACCAGAAGTGATTGTCTACCTGGATGCAGAAAAGGCCTTCGACAGAGTCGAATGGAAGTACCTCCTCGAGGTACTGGAACAGTTTGGGCTAGGAGCGGGATTCACTGCTGAGAATGCTTCAATTTTTCCCAGGTTACGTTTGTAACATGAGAAGGTTCCAAACTCTTTCAGGATCTGCATGATTGCCTTCAGTCCTTCCTGCGGCTTCGAGACGCACAGGAGCAGGTCATCCGCATAGAGTGAGACTCTGTGCTCTCTGACTCCTCTCTGGATGCCCTTCCAGCTTTTCGTGTCCTGTAGGGCTATCGGCAGGGATTCAATCGAATTGGCGTTGTGGTCTTGCTGATCATGGCCACAGATGGTGACGTTGTCTAGGTACGGAAAGGTGGCCCGCAACCCGTACCGGTCGGCCATTCGGTCCATCTCCCTTTGGAAGACTGAGTACCTGTTTGTGACGTCGAAGGGGACCCTAAGGAAGTGGTATAGGCGGCCGTCTGCCTTGAAGGCAGTGTATGTACGGTCCGATTTACGGATGGGGAGCTGGTGGTAGGCAGATTTCAGGTCTACCATTGAGAAGACCCGGTACTGCGCAATCTGGTTAACCATGTCAGATATGCGTGGGAGGAGTTACGCGTCGAGCTGCGTGTACTGGTTGATGGTCTGGCTGTAGTTCACGACCATTCGGTGTTTCTCCCCAGTTTTAACTACTACCACTTGAACTCTCCAGGGGCTGTTGCTGGCCTCGATGATGCCTTCCCGAAGCAGCCGCTGGACTTCGGACCTGATGAAGGTCTTGTCCTGGGTGCTGTACCATCTGCTCCTGGTGGCGACGGGTTTGCAATCTGGAGTTAGATTGGCAAAGAGGAAAGGTGGGTCGACCTTTAGGGTCGCGAGGCCGCACACAGTAAGGGGTGGTAAGGGCCCGTCGTATTTCAGGGTTAGGCTCTGGAGGTTACACTGGAAGTCCAGGCCGTGGATTAGTGCAGCGCAGAGGTTAGGGAGGACGTAGAGGCGGAAGCCGCTGAATTCTACGCCTTGGACCGTGAGCGTGACCGTACAGTACCCCCGGATCGCTACGCAATGGGATCTGGAGGCCAGGGAGATTTTTTGATTGGCGGGGTGTATCGTGAGGGAGCAGCGCCTTACCGTATCTGGGTGTATGAAGCTTTCGGTGCTCCCGGAGTCCAGCAGGCAGGAGTTTACATGTCCGTCGACTTTCAAGCTGGTGGATGCATTGGTCAGGTTATGCGTTCGAGACTGTTCAATTGACATGGAGGCGAGTCTTGGTTGGTCGTCGGGTAATGGGGCGGCTGGTGAGCCCGGGTCCTGGAACGCTGGTGGTGCCCATGTGCTGAGGGGTAGACAAGATGGCGGTGCCCGAAGATCTTGAGGGATACAAAATGGCGGCACCCATGGAACGCACATTGCGGGGGTGGAACAAGATGGCGGCACCCATGAAATGCATGTGTTGCGCGGAGGGGAAGATGGCGGCGCCCACTGGCCGCATGTGGTCTGAGGGGGGGGATGGCGGCGCGCATTGTCCGTGACCGAGGGGGGGGGGGTGGGGGCGATAGCGGCTACTGAGCGGGCCTGGCACACCACGGCGAAGTGGCCCTTCTTCCCGCAGGCTTTACAAAGGGCAGCGCTGGCCAGGCAGCGTTGGCGGGGGTACTTCTGTTGGCCGCAAAAATAGCATTGGGGCCCCTTGGGGTTTGCTGGCTGGCGGGCAGCGCAGGCGTATTTGGTGGGCAGCGCCCCCGCTGGGGTGGCTGTCTGTGGGGTCCACGAAGCGTAGGAGGGGTGGGCCGTGCGGCTGGGAGTGTAGGACTGGACATTGCACAGGGCAACCGTCATGGAGAGCACTAGCGTTTTAGTCTCTGCGAGGTCGCGCGTGGCCCTTTCTAGGAGCCGCTGGTCGATGAGATCTGACCCAATTCCAGTCACAAAAGCGTTCCGCATAAGGAGGTCTGAGTGTTCTTTGGCCATAATGGCCTGACAGTCACAGTCCCGGACTAGTGGGATTAGAGCCCGCCAGAAGTCTTCTATGGACTCACCAGGGAGTTGAGAGCGAGTGGCGAGTGCGTGCTTGGCGAAGAGCGTGTTCCTTTTCTGTGCGTAGTTGTCCTTGAGTCGAGTCCTGGCTTCGGCGTAGTTCGGCGCGTCCTGGATTAATGGAAAGACTTTGGAGCTCAACCTGGAATATAAAATCTGAATCTTCTGAGCCTCCGGAACAGGGGTTGGTGCCGCATTGATATACGCTTCGAAGCAAGCTAGCCAGTGCTGGAAGTCCTTTCTGGCATTGCCTGAGTGCGGATCCAGCTGCAGGCGATCCGGTTTAATACGAAGGTCCATCCTTAGAAACTGATAGCAGTAAATTGAGGCACGATCAATTGGACAAAGACGATAGTTGAATCCAACTGAGGCTTTATTGCTATCAGATGTGTGGCCTCCCACAGCAGCTGGCGAAATGGCTGCTAGCTGGAGGACACGCATATTTATACCCCGCCTCCTGGGCGCAGCCAGCAGGCAGGGACTACCGGCGAACCTGTAGTACAGGTCCTACCGTACAACACCTAATACAGGTTCAACAGTGGTTTACCACACACTGTAAAGGAGGCAAATCAAAGGTGGTTTGGCATTACCGAACCTGCTGTACTACCACTAGGCAGCAATGGCGGAAAGAGTGAGGGGATGGGTAAACGAACCCAACTCCGAGTGGTACAGAGGAAGCCTCCTGCAAGTGGACGACCCTCCGGGCCCTGGCCGCAGCTGCACTCCCATCCCCCTCGGCAAAATACACATCAAGCCCAGTGGTAGCGGCCACACCGAAAATGTGGGCCCAACAAAGGCAGCACTTCGGGCTGACTAGGAAATCCCCCAAGGCTCCCATCTGCGGCAATCATAAATTCCCCCCAGGCATGCTAGACACCGCCTTCAGGAAATGGAGATGGGACGGGGGCACACTGACAGTTAGGGACTTCTACATAGGACACAGACTAGCGAAACTGGATGAACGGACTGAGGAGTGGGAACTGCCGACAAGACAGGAAATGAGACACCTGCAAATAAAGCACTTCCTCTGCAAAGAGACGGTAGGGTACCCCGGGGCCCCAGAAACTACACTATTAGAGGACCTAATAAACACACACAGTAAAGAAGGGGGACTATGTGGGAAACTGTATGGACAGCTACTGGACAGAGCTCGAACACCACTGGACGAGACCAGATGGAAATGGGAGGACGAACCGGGGACGACAGAAGTGGGGTGGGGACTCTGGAGCGAAGCACTGAGCAGGGCCAACTCCACCTCCTCCTGCGCAAGGCTGAGCCTCATCAGTTCAAAGTGGTGCACAGAGCACATCTGACCAGAACCCGATTTTTCACGGAGGTGCCTGAGGGGCCCGGCCAACCAGATTTGTTCTGGACAGCCTTCTCTGAAGCAATGTCCAAGGTTGTGAGGGTGAGGGTGAAGCATTGCCAAATGTGGCAATCTTCGGGGTATTGGAGCAGCCAGAGCTACACAAGGGGAAGGGGGCCGACGACCTAGCTTTCGCTTCCCTAATCGCACACCGGAGAATCCGACTCGGCTGGTGATCGGCAGCACCACCCACGGCTGCAGACTGACTCGCTGACCTCTCGGAATTTCTCCACCTGGAGAAGATTAAGTACGCCATCCGAGGGTTAGAGGAAGGTTTCCTAAACGCATGGGGACAGTTTGTCGACCTGTCCCAGAACCTGCTCGAGGCCAGCAACAACGAATAAGATGGGGAAACGGGAAAGTTAGAAAGAAAAGGGAGAGGGAGAGGGAAAAGGAAAAATAAAGATGGGGGGGAACCAGAGGAGCGCGCAACCCGGAGGGGAGTGTGGGGAAGAGGAGAAAAGGCTGGAGGGACACAAAAGGGACAACGTGGGAGGGAGGGGGATCTCCCAGCCCCCCTAATCACAGGGGAAACACAGCCAAAGTTGATGGGGGAAGAAAAGAAAGTGGGGGGAGGAAGGGGGGTAAACACCCCCCTACAATCCGACCTGGGGGGACAAAAGGGGGGGGGAAGAGGGGCAGGGAGGGGCATGCTGGGGGGCATGCGGGAGAGACTACACGCCAAGCTAGAGGGTGGCAGAAAGTAAATAGGGGAAATTAAGGGAAGGACAAGACAAACCTTTCTGTATAATATAGTAAATAAACGGCCAACCATGTACATAACTGTTTATAAGTTTTGACAATGCCAATAAAAAGATTTTTTTTAAAAGAGTCACATTGGTTCATTCATGTAATTCACAAGTTCTCCCTTCCCACAGGCTCCAGATATCTTGTCCATGGAATGGAATGCTGCTCACCTCTATGTGTGTGCTCGCGTCCCAGGGTAAAGTCGCATGAGGAACATTGCAATCTAAGCTGCCAAAGCTTAGCTGCCCGACTTATTTCATAGGTCTCTCATTCACACCTTTTTTTCTACATCCTTTCACCATTCTGGTCTTCAACATATCTTTTCCGAGAGAGGCAAAAGTGATAATGGACCCAGTGGCCCAAGTAACTTTTCTCAGAATCCTCATTCGATGCAGGAGGTGAAGGAGGGAAACAGTCAGAAATGGGGAAATTTATATTGAGGAGAAAATAAATGGCTGACCAACTGAATACATACTTCGATTCTGTCCTGACAAAGGAGGACACAAATAAGATATCAGAAATGTTGTGAGAGGTAGCTTGCATGCCTGTCTTTTGAGGAAAACGTCTACTTTGAGGTGTTACTGGGTTGCTAATGGTGTACTCAATTCATAGCTACGAACAACCTCTCCAGCCTGAAAAAACTAATGTCATATTTGTGACATGTCAGATATCTGCATTCGGAGGGCAGCACGGTGGCCTAGTGGTTAGCACAGCTGCCTCACGGCACTGAAGTCCCAGGTTCAATCCTGGCTCTGGGTCACTGTCCGTGTGGAGTTTGCACATTGTCTGCGTGGGTTTCGCCCCCACAGCCCAAAAATGTGCAGAGTAGGTGGATTGGCCACACTAAATTGCCCCTCAATTGGAAAAAATAATTGGGTAATCTACATTTATTTGAAAAAAGATATCTGCATTCTAATCAATGAATATATTTTAACACATTTTCAAAGTTTATTTGAAGGAGATCAGTATGAGGAAAGAAATTGTGTTGGTAAAACTGGTGGGATTGAAGGCTGATAAATCCCCAGGGCCTGATAAACTACATGCCAGAGTACTTACGGAAATGGCCCGAGAAATAGTGGATGCATTGGTGGTCAACTTTCAAGATTTTATAGACTCTGGAACAGTTCCTGCAGATTGGAGAGTAGCTAATGTAATCGCACTATTTAAAAAGGGACAGGGAGAACAAAATAATTTCTCGCTGTTCCTTCACTTTCTGACCTCTTCGTCTCGGAAAATGCCCGAATGTATTTTTAAACACTGATTTCTTTCTTTTTTCCGTGTTCTGTTTTCCTCAGCCTATAGCTGGGTCAGGATGAGGGACTTTCAACGTGCAGAAGATATTTATTCATTACGAAGACAAGTTAGCAATTTACTTAGTTTTTGTTCCTTGGGCAAAACAACTTTCATTAACATGTTAGTTACCTTTTGTCAATGAGCCATTATAAAAACCCGTGAGGATATACATTGCTGGAAAACTGAAAATTCTTTCCAAATAATTTCTGTGCAAAAGGCAGGTCAAAAGAATGCCACCTTAATCTTCATCCTTTAGTCTTGCAGGGGGCTCTTCAAATCTTGACATCACTGCAGGTGGGTTAAGGGAATAGAAAATTCTCGGTATCTGTCCCCGTGCTATCTTTACTTCGCCAATATTGTGGAACATTTAACAACTGATTAACCTACTCTTCTTTGATGCAATGGTTGAATAAAAAGATCATGCCCGGTTGCTGTCTTCACTAAGTGCATTGAATTAATTGAATCACATTTTTTTTCCAAACTAAGAGAAAATGTGTTTTCAAATGCAAGTTACACAGAATGTATAAATAAAATTCCCACTTCCCACTCGCAATTTCCTCAGAAATGTGCGAAAAAGTAATGTACTAACAGTAGCTACTTGCAAATACAATTCCTCTGGTATTACTCAATTAACTGACTTAAAATGAATGAGGCACATAACGTTGAATTCATGTGAAACCGTTCTCTGCGAGATCCGCATATGTCAGTTTCTCGAGCTGCCAATCCCCATAAATGCTTAGTTGCAAGGCAGGATCCTGGAGAATGCAACAGTCACATTACACAAGGCAGGGCTCTGAAATAACTAATTTTCTGAAAACTGCTACGTCTAAATACTGCTAATAAGCACAGCATTTTGCTTCTTGATTCTTCTTGTGTCATTGGTACTAACAACCTCGCAGCTCGCCAACCATTTTAGATTGCTAGAAGAAAATATTAAGTAATGAGAGTAGATCTGTTTCTGATTGGAACAAATGAATCCCCTTGGATACCTCCATTTTAATACACGATGTGTGTCTGTGTTGAGCTGATGCCAGCAAATTAGATACAACATATTGTAGAACAGATCAACGACTAATTCTACACGACAACAACTTGTATTTACATACAGCAATAAGTCATGTCAATAAAAAGTCACTTAAAATTCAAATTTTCAGGGGCAGCACGGTGGCGCAGTGGTTAGCATTGCTGTCTCATGGCGCCGAGGTCCCAGGTTCGATCCCGGCTCTGGGTCACTGTCCGTGTGGAGTTTGCACATTCTCCCCGTGTCTGCGTGGGTTTCACCCCCACAACCCAAAAGATGTGCAGGGTAGGTGGATTGGCCAAGCTAAATTGCCCCTTAATTGGAAAAATTGAATTGTGCACTGTAAATTTATATTTTAAAAAATAATTACATTTTTCCATGTACACGATGTGCAAGCAGTGTAAAATGTCCGGATTTACAATCGGGACCACGTCCTTACATTTAAATGTAATAATTTAGTGTTCACTTAGAACATAAGAACTAGGAGCAGGAGTGGGCCATTCAGCCCCTCGGGACCGCTCTACCATTCAATATGATCATGGCTAATCTCCCATCGGCCTCAACTCCACTTTCCTACCCGTTCTCCATAATCCTTCAACCCATTACAAATTAAAAATCTGTCTAACCCGCCCTTAAATTTACTCAAAGTCCCGGCATCCACTCCATTCTAGAGTAGTGGGGCGAAATTCTCCGGAAACGGCGCGATGTCCGCCGACTGGCGCTCAAAACGGCGCAAATCAGACGGGCATCGCGCCGCCCCAAAGGTGCGGAATGCTCCGCATCTTTGGGGGCCGATCCCCAACCTTGAGGGGCTCGGTCGGCGCCGGACGAATTTCCGCCCTGCCACCTGGCGGAAAAGGCCTTTGGTGCCCCGCCAGCTGGCGCGGAAATGACATCTCCGGGCGGCGCATGCGCGGGAGCGTCAGCGGCCGCTGACAGCTTCCCACGCATGCGCAGTGGAGGGAGTCTCTTCTGCCTCCGCCATGGTGGAGACCGTGGCGGAGGCGGTAGGGAAAGAGTGCCCCCCCGGCACAGGCCCGCCCGCGGATCGGTGGGCCCCGATCGCGGGCCAGGCCACCGTGGGGGCACCCCCCGGGGCCAGATCGCCCCGTGCCCCCCCCCAGGACCCCGGAGCCCGCCCGCGCCGCCTTGTCCCGCCGGTAAGGTAGGTGGTTTAATTTACGCCGGCGGGACAGGCATTTTAGCGGCGGGACTTCGGCCCATCTGGGCCGGAGAATCGCGCGGGGGGGCCCGCCAACCGGCGCGGCGCGATTCCCGCCCCCGCCGAATATCCGGTGGTGGAGAATTCGGCAACCGGCGGGGGCGGGATTCACGCCAGCCCCCGGCGATTCTCCGACCCGGCGGGGGGTCGGAGAATTTCGCCCGTGAAGTCCACAGATTCACGACCCTTTGAGAGAAGTAATTTCTCCTCATCTCTGTTTTAAATCTGCTACCCCTTATCCTAAAACTATGACTTCTCATTCTAGATTGTCCAGCAAGAGAAAGCATCTATCTGCTCTACGTCTACATTGTCAATACCTTTTATCATCTTCTAAACCCGAGAGAGTATAGGCTTAAAGTGCTCAGTCTCTCTTCATAAGACACAGCCCTCATCTCTAGAACCAATCTAGTGAACATCCTCTGAACTGCCACGAATGCAAATGCACCCCTCCTCAAATAAGGGAGCAAAACTGTGCAAAATACTCCAGGTAAGGTCTCAGCATTGCCTTATACAGTTGCAGCAACACCTCCCTACTTTTATACTTTATCCCTTTAGCTAAAAAGGCCAAAATTCCATTTACCTCTCTTATTATTTGCTATACCTGCATGCTAGGTTTCTGAGATGAATGCATGAGGATACCCAGATCCCTCTGCAGTCAAGCACTCTGAACTTTCATTCCATTTACATAATCAATTCTTTTCCATTTTTCCCACCGACATGGACAACCTCACACTTATCCAGTTTCATGTCCTCTTTTCCATTCATCATGCACCAAAGCGTTATTAGGGTTATTAAGTGGCCAGAATTGATTGAAAATGAAAAAATGCTGGAACTTCCGGTGGCGGCTATGAAGGAGTAAGTCACACATTTGGTGGCTCCCGCTCGGGTCGGACTTTAGGACCTTTTCCCCCGATTCTTTACCGGACTTGATTTGAAAAATTGATGACAGAGGCAATTGTATACTGGATTCCCACATCGGTGCATGGAGAGGAGAACTAGAAGTGCTTGCAAAGGCAGAAACAGAAGAACAGAGAAGGCTTGGGCGGAAGCTGCACCGGGAGACAGCACGGCGGATGACCGGACCTCTGTCTTGTCGAAACAGCGGTCAACGGAGCAGCTGGTGCAAGTTATCCTGGAGGGCTTCACCAAGCAGAAGCAGGGCTGCTTGAACCCGATTGCGCAGCTGGAGCTTAGATTGGATGCCCAAGATCGGGCAATCTAGAAAGTAGAGAAGGCGCTGGCTGACCAGGAGGAACATCAAACTGCGGTGGAGCTGGAGGTGGGGATGCTGAGAGACCAGCAGAAAAGGCTCCTGGAGAAGGTGGAGGACCTAGAGAACAGGTCCCGCCAGCAGAACTTGAGAATCCTTGGGCTCCCGGAGGGGTCCGAAAGAGCGGATGCTGGGGCATACATAGCGGGCATGTTCGAGAAGCTGCTGGGGGATGGGGCATTCCCCCGACCCTTGGAGGTGGACAGGGCTCACAGAGCGAGGAAGCCGCGAATGGGAGACCCACCGAGGGCAATGGTGGTGAGATTCCACAGGTATTTGGATAAGGAGCGTATTTTACACTGGGCCAAGCAGACACAGAGCTGTGGGACAACAGTATCCTGCGGATCTATCAGGACCTGAGTGCAGAGGTGGCCAGGAGAAGAGCGGGGTTTAACCAGATAAGGTCGGACCTTTTGAAGAAAAAGGTGAAGTTCGGGCTGTTGTATCTGGCCCATCTCTGGGGCACATACGAGCAGCAACATTTTTATTTCAGGTCGCCTGAGGAAGCGTTGGACTTCGCGAAAAGGAAAGGACTGGTGTCGGACTGAGAACTTTGAACTTTGCTGCAACATTTATGTTCAAAAAGGTTTCTCGTTTTTATTTTTGCGGACGTTATTTGTAATGCCTTTTGTATTGATTAGGGGCCAGTTGCAGAGCTGAGTGAGTTAAAGTTTACATTTGCACTGTTGGGGGATGGAGGTGTGTTTGTCTAGATGCTGGATCTTTTACTTGATCTTTTCTTTGTTTAGCTGGGGTTTTTTATTCTCTTTCGAGCAATTGTGTTGGGATTGTTTTTCATTTGAATATGTATGTATGAGCGGGGGGAGGGTGGGGAGGGAACAATAGGTGGGAGAATGTCTGGCGCCAGGTGCGAGGGCCACCAAGCTAGCTGGGCGGGCTAGCTTACAGAAACTTTGTGGGGGGTGAGCAGATGTTAGGCTTATCAAAGGGGTTGATTTATTTTGTGCTGTTACTGGCGGGGGGAGGGGGGGAAAATGTTCTGCTGACGAGGGAGGGACTTTTGCTGAGGGACAAAGAGGAGTTCGGGGGCGGAGGCTGCCTGGGGGTGGGGCGCAGGCTGAAGACTGGCCCAAGAGAGGGGATGGTTGATCGGCGAAGTGGGGGGGGGGGGGGAGCGATGACTCCCCAACTCGAATGATCGCCTGGAATTTAAGAGGGCTAAATGGGCCGGTCAAGAGGGCACGCGTGTTCGCGCATTTGATAGGACTGAAGGCGGACGTGGTAATGCTGCAGGAGACGCTGACCAGATTAGATTAAGGAAAGGTTGAGTCGGACATGTTTTCCACTCGGAACTGGACTCGAAGACTAGAGGGGTCGCGATCCTGATCAACAAGCGAGTGGAGGCCGGTACATTATCGTCAGTGGGAAATTGGAGGGGGTGCAGCTGGTACTAGTAAATCTGTATGCGCCAAATTGGGACGATGTGGAGTTTATAAAGAGGATGCTGGGGAAGATACCGGACCTGGATTCACATAAACTGGTCATGGGAGGGGACTTCAACACAGTTATTGACCCTGGTTTAGACCGGTCAAGCTCAAAAACCGGTCAAGCCCATGGAGATTTGGGCAGCCGAGGGTGAAGGAGTTCTCCTTCTACTCACACGTGCATAAAGTGTACTCCCGGATTGATTTCTTTATTCTGAGCAGGGCTCTACTGACGGGGGTGGTGGACACAGAGTACTCGGCGATCACAATCTCAGACCATGCCCCGCACTGGGTTGACCAATAGGTTAGTAAAGACGGTAACCAGCGCCTGCACTGGAGGTTAGATGTGGGACTTTTAGCGGATGAAGAGGTGTGAGGGCAGTTGAGGAAATGTATTCAGAACTACCTGGAGGTCAACGACACGGGAGAAATTTCAGCAGCGGTGGTCTGGGAAGCATTGAAGGTGGTGGTCAGAGGGGGGCTGATCTCGATACGGGCCCACAGGGAGAAGGTAAACAGGGCAGAGACTGACCGGTTGGTAAAGGAGATACTACAGGTCGACAGAAGGTATGCGCAGACCCCAGAGGCAGGGCTTTTAAGGGAACGGCGGAGGCTACAGGCAGAGTTCGGCTTGTTAACCACAGGGACGGCGAGGGAGCAGCTGAGAAAGGCGAGGGGGATGATCTATGAGCATGGAGAGGAGGCCAGCAGAATGCTTGCACAGCAGCTTAGAAGGAGGGAGGCAGCCAGGGAGATAGGGAAAGTAAATGATGGAGATGGGAACCTGGTTGGAGATTCAGCAGGGCTGAATAAGGCGTTTAGGGATTGCTACAGTAGGCTGTACAGGTTGGAACCCCCTACGGGGCCGGAGGGGATGAGGCAATTCTTGGAGGGGCTGAATTTCATAAAGGTGGACGTGGAGCTGGTAGAAGGGCTGGAGGCCCCAATCGGGTTGGAAGAAATAGTGGAGGGTCTGAAGGACATGCAGTCGGGTAAAGCCCCGGGGCCAGGCAGGTACCCAGTGGAGTTTTATAAAATGTTCTCTGGGATATTGGGGCCGGTGTTGATGAGGATGTTCATTGAGTCAAGGGAGAGAGGGGTGCTCCCCCCGACGATGTCATAGGCCACGATTTTGCTGATCCTGAAGCAGGGCAAGGGTCCTACAGGCCGATATCCCTATTGAATGTGGACGCCAAACTTCTGGCCAAAATGTTGTCCTCTAGGATTGAAAACTGTGTTCCGGACATGATTGGGGAGGACCAGACGGGGTTTGTTAAGGGAAGGCAGTTGCTGGCCAATGTAAGAAGGTTGTTAAATGTGATCCTGATGCCCCCAGAAGGTAGAGAGGTGGAGGTAGTGGTGGCAATGGATGCCGAAAAGGCTTTTGACCGGGTGGAGTGGGACTATTTATGGGAGTTGCTGGGACGGTTTGGGTTTGGGGAAGGCTTTGTGAACAGGGTTAGACTGCTATATCAGGCCCCAGAGGCTAGTGTAAGGATGAACAGGACGACATCTGAGTATTTTCGACTATACCGCAGGACAAGACAGGGATGCCCCCTCTCTCCATTGCTGTTTGCGTTGGCCATAGAACTGCTGGCAATTGCTCTGAGAGTGGCAAGGGGATGGAAGGGAATGGTCGGGGGGAGGGGGGGGGGGGTGGGGGCGGGTCTCGCTCTATGCGGATTACCTGCTTTTGTACGTGTTGGATCCAGTGGCATGGATAGACTGGATTATGGAAATCCTCGGGGAATTTGGCCGGTTTTCGGGGTACATGTTGAACATGGCAAAGAGCGAGATGTTTGTGGTGCAGGCGAGGGGTCAGGAGAATAGGCTGAAGGAGCTACTGTTTAGGCTGGTTGGGGAACGTTTTAGGTGTTTAGGGATACGGGTGGCGTGGGACTGGGGCAGGATGCATAAGTTGAACTTGTCTAGGCTGGTGGAGCAAATGAGGAGTGAGTTTCGGAGATGGGATGCGCTCCTGCTGTCACTAGCGGGGAGAGTACAGACGGTGAAGATGACGATCCTCCCGAGATTCCTGTTTATTTTTCAGTGTCTCCCTATTTTCATTCCGCGGTCCTTCTTTAAAAGGATCAATAAAACCATCCTGGGATTTGTTTGGGCAGGGAAGTCCCCGCGGGTAAAGAGGGGAATGCTGGAACGGAACCGTAGCGAGGGGGGACTGGCGTTGCCGAACCTCAGCAACTACTACTGGGCGGCTAACACAGCCATGATAAGGAAATGGATGGTGGGTACGGGGGCGGTTTGGGAGCGGGTGGAGGCTGCTTCGTGCAGGGGCACCAGCTTGGCAGCCCTGGTCACGGCTCCTCTGCCGCTCCTGCCGGCCAGGTACTCCACCAGCCCTATAGTGGTGGAAGCTCTGTGGATTTGGGGCCAATGGAGGAAGCATGCGGGGGAAGTGGGAGCTTCGGTCTGGTCCCCAATATGCGACAACCACCGATTTGTCCCGGGGAAGATGGACAGCAGGTTTCGAGCGTGGCGGAGGTGGGAAGGATGGGCGACTTGTTCCTGGAAGGGAGTTTCGCAAGCATGAGGGCGCTGGAGGAGAAGTTCGGGCTGGCAAGGGGAAATGACTTTCGGTACTTGCAGGTGCGGGATTTCGTACGTAGGCAGGTCCCGTCCTTTCCACGCCTTCCACCAAGGAGGATCCAGGACAGGGTAGTTTCCAGGGGAGAGGTAGGAGAGGGGAGAGTCTCGGATATTTATAAGGAGCTTATGGGAGCGGAGGACACAGAGACCGAGGAACCGAAACTCAAGTGGGAGGAGGAGCTTGGTGGGGAGTTGGAGGGAGGCGTGTGGGCAGACACTCTGAGGAGGGTAAATGCAACCGTAACATGTGCCAGGCTCGGCCTGATTCAGTTCAAGGTAGTTCACCGGGCCCACATGACGGTGGCCCAGATGAGTAAATTCTTTGGGCTGGAGGACAGGTGTGCTAGATGTGCGGGAGGACCAGCGAACCATGTCCACATGTTCTGGGCGTGCCCAGAACTCAGGGGGTACTGGCAGGGATTTGCGGACGTCATGTCCCGGGTACTGAAAACAAGGGTGGCGATGAGTCCAGAGGTGGCGATTTTTGCGGTGTCGGAGGACCCGGGAGTCCAGGAGGGGATAGAGGCCGACGTTCTGGCCGTTGCTTCTCTGGTAGCCCGGCGGCGAATACTGTTGGCCTGGAGGGACTCAAAGCCCCTAAAGACCGAAGTATGGCTGTCGGACATGGCACGTTTTCTCGGCTCGGAAAAAAAATCAAGTTTGCCTTATGAGGATCACTATCGAGGTTCGCCCAATGCTACTGTTTACAATGCCAAAAATACCTCAAAGTGATCACTGGCTTTGTATGGACGGGCAAGACCCTCGTGAGTAAAAAAGGGGATGCTTGAGCGGAGCCGGGGAGAGGGCGGGCTGGCGCTGCCAAACTTCAGTAACTACTATTGGGTGGCGAATATAGCTATGGTTAGGAAGTGGGTGGTGGGGGGAGGATCGGCATGGGAACATATGGAGGCAGCTTCATGTAAGGGCACCAACTTGGGGGCGTTGATAACAGTGCCTCTGCCGTTCCCGTCAGCACGGTATTCCACCAGTCCTGTGGTGGTGACGGCGCTGAGAGTCTGGGGGCAATGGAGGAAGCATGTGGGAGCGGAGGGAGCATCGGTCTGATCCCCAATCTGTAATAATCACCGGTTTGCCCCGGGAAGTATGGACGGGCGGTTTCGGAGATGGTAGAGGGCAGGGGTTAAGAGGATGGGGGACATGTTTATAGAGGGGAGCTTTCCTAGCTTGAGGGAGCTGGAGAAGTTTGGGTTGGCGAGGGGAATTGAATTTAGGTACCTGCAGGTGCGGGACTTCCTACGCAGGCAGGTCTCAACCTTCTCGCTCCTACCACCAAGGGGGGATACAGAATAGGGTAGTTTCTAGAGTGTGGGTGGGAGAAGGGAAGATCTCTGACATCTACAAGGAACTCATGGGGTCAGAGGATACGCAGACTGAAGAGCTGAAGCCCAAGTGGGAAGAGGAGTTAGGAGGAGAGTTAGAGGATGGTCTCTGGGCGGACGCGTTGGGTGTAGTCAACGCGTCCACAACATGTGCCAGGCTCAGCCTGATACAGTTTAAGGTCGTTCACCAGGTTCACATGACAGTGGCCCGGATGAGCAGGTTCTTTGGGGTAGAAGATAGGTGCGCAAGGTGTGCGGGAGGGCCAGCGAACCATGTCCATATGTTCTGGACATGTCCAAAGCTTAGGGGATTCTGACAGGGGTTTACGGATGTCATGTCCACGGTGTTAAAAACAAGAGTGGCTCCGAGTCCGGAGGTGGCGATTTTTGGGGTGTCGGAAGATCCAGGTATCCAGGAGGAGAAAGAGGCAGACGTTCTGGCCTTTGCTTCCCTAGTAGTCCGGAGACGGATATTATTAGCTTGGAGGGACTCAAAGCCCCCAAAGTCGGAGACCTGGCTATCGGACATGGCTAGCTTTCTCTGTTTAGAGAAAATCAAATTCGCCTTGAGAGGGTCACTGTTAGGATTCGCCCAGAGGTGGCAACCGTTCGTCGACTTCTTTGCGGAAAATTAATCGTCAGCAGAAGGGGGTTAGTTTAGCTTAGAGTAGGGGGTTAATAAAGGTGGGACCTGTAAAGGAGGAAGCAGGCTTTTTCACTATGTTTATAGATTCATGTACATTGTTTATTTTGTTGTTGTAAAACCAAAATACCTCAATAAAATGTTTATTAAAAGAAAGAAAATGAAAAAACGCTGCAAATACCTAACAGGTCAGCAGTATCATTGAAAGGTCCTTCCATGACTGGTGGATAGGAATAGAGTGTCTTTTTTCTTTGTTCTTTAATGGGATATGAGCATTGCTGGCCATGACAACATTTATTGGCCATTCCTAATTGCCCTTGAGAGGGTAGTGGTGAGCTGCTTCCTTGAATCGCTGCATTCCATGAGCACCTGGGGGCTGGTTTAGCTCGCTTGGCTAGACAGCTGGTTTGTTATACTGAGCACAGCCAGCAGCATGGGTTCAATTCCTGTATTAGCTGAGGTTATTCATGAAGGCCACCTTCTCAACCATATCCCTCACCTGGTTAAATCACCACCAGTAATCTCTCCCCCTCAAAGGGGAAAGCAGCCTATAATCATCTGGGACAATGGCAACCTTTATAGGTGCACCCCCAGTGCTATTTGGACAAAGCACTGCATCTCATAAACACACTGTTATGACTTAATTTTAGAAATTTGTTTTTGTTATGTTGAAAAGTACTTCCAGTGCCTATGAAAAAGGGGGAATATGTGTAGGTTTTTTTGTTCTGTTGCTCCAATGCAACACTCATGAATCTTCTTTTCCAAAATGGTATCTGTGACTATGGCAGCTTGTATTCAATTAATGAATTCTGGAATTGAAAGCGAATTGTAAGGATGACTCAGAAATTATCATCGATTGTCATAAAAATCCATCTGCTTCACTAATGTCTTATGGGGAGAACGTCTCATCCTTACCTGACCTGGCCTACATGAGATTCCAGGTTTAATGTGGTTGACTTTGAACTACCTTCTGAATTGGCCATAGCAAATTACTCGGTTCAAGGGAAATAGGGGCTGGGGGCAACAAATGCCAGCTTTGCCAGTGACACCCACATCTCATGACAGAATAAATGGAAACATGGGGATAGTGCAGTGGGCGGCATGGTGGCACAGTGATTAGCGCTGTTTAATAATAATCTTTATAACATAGATAACATAGAACATACAGTGCAGAAGGAGGCCATTCAGCCCATTGAGTCTGCACCGACCCATTTAAGCCCTCACTTCCACCCTATCCATGGAACCAAATAACCCCTCCTCACCTTTTTGGTCACTAAGGGCAATTTAGCATGGCCAATTCACTTAACCAGCACGTCTTTGGACTGTGGGAGGAAACCAGAGCACCCGGAGGAAACCCACGCAGACACGGGGAGAACGTGCAGACTCCACACAGACAGTGACCCAGCGGGGAATCAAACCCTTTAGTGGTGTCACAAGTAGGCTTACATTAACACTGCAATGAAGTTACTGTGAAAATCCCCTATTTGCCACACTCTGACGCCTGCTCGTCTACACTGAGGGAGAATTCAGAGTGTGCCAAGGACCTGGGTTCAATTCTGACCTAGGGTAACTGTGGAGTTTGCATGTTCTCCCCTTGTCAGCGTGGGTTTCCTCTGGATGCTCTGCTTTCCTCCCACAATCCAAAGTTGGGCGGATTAGGTGGGTTGGCCACGTTAAATTGCCACTTAGTGTCCTGGGATATGCAGGTTTGGTTCTGGGGACAGGGTGGACATAGAACAGACATTAGGAGCAGAAGTAGGCAGTTCAGCCCTTCGAGTCTGCTCCACCATTCAATCAGATCATGGCTGATCTTTCCCTGGTTTCAAATCCACCTGCTCTCCTGTTGCCCATATCCCTTTAACCCGTTGCGGGGGAGAGAGGGGGGCCACGCTGCAGGACCTTGGTATCTGTCCACCCGCTCTGAACGGTGGCCCAATATCGGGATTCCGATGGAATCCAACGAGCCCTCCCCGTGCATAAATTGGGTCGGGTGTGCTCTTTCAGGATGGGGGGGGGGGTGGGGGGGTCATCGCGGACCCAATTGGCCGAATGGCCTCCTTCTGCACTGTAGGAACCCTATGATTCGGCAATGTCGCACAGTGGTAGCACTGTTGTTTCACAGCACCAGGATCCCGGTTTCAATTCCCGGCTTGGATCACTGTCGGCAGAGTCGGCGCATTCTCCCCGTGTCTGCGTGGGTTTCCTCCGGGTGCTCCGGTTTCCTCCCAGGCATCCCGAAAGACGTGCTCGTTAGGTGAATTGCACATTCTGAATTCTCCCTCTGTGTACCCACTTAGGTGCCGGAATGTGGCGACTAGGGGATTTTCACAGTAACTTCATTGCAGTGTTAATGTAAGCCTACTTGTGACTCTAATAAAGATTATTATTATTATTATTATTAATAAATGGCATGGAGGCAGAAGATGAGCCATGACTTAGTGAAGTTGCTGCTCCTGGGTTCCAGTGGCTCTGGAACAGGCGCCTGGCTTTGTTTACCAGCGGGCGTGGCCGGTTGCCGGGATACCGCGTGGCCGGCGGCTGGCGGCGACGTCACTTCCGTTGCCAAGCGGGCTGATTTCCGGTGCGGTGGGAGAGCTGCGCTTGTTTCTCCGGCGCCGAGAGAGGGGGACAGAGTGTGTGAAAAGAAAGAGACATACTGCGGGGATCGCCGCTCAATGGAGATAAAGTGCCGGTAAAAGAGTTTCTCCCCCCCCCCCCCCCCCCAAACAATGATTCGAACAGACTTGCGAGGTGGGGGAACTCGGACCGACCGCCGGCAGTGCGGAGGCCGGGAGTTGCCGGGCAATCGCCTAGCGACGACCGGCGGTCCGGACGGGACGGGACTGGGCTGCCCCGGGGTGCCGGCCGCGCATGCGCGCCGCCCCGGGTGGGCATCCTCGAAGCGCGCGGGCGCTTCAAGCCTGGGAAGTTTGCAGAGGAATCACAAGAACTTCAGCCAAACTTCCCTCTGCAGCAACCCGTTTGCAAGGCTCTGATGATTAGGAGGGGGGGGGGGGGGGATTGCAACTGTTTTATACACCCAATCACTGCAATTTCTCCAGCCTTCCCTATTTTCCACCTTTTTCTTGTTTGCAGAAATTACCCCCGCCCCGAGATCTCCACGCTGGGGCATGAGCAGCTTGCTAATCATCTCACCAGTGTAAATTTGATGCAGGCGTCACCCCCACCCACATATATTCTTAAATATTTGCAAGCGTCTCAATCCTCTATTGAATAGTAACATTTAATAAATGAAATGCTTTTTTTGGGGGGGTGGGAGGTCACAGTTAACACTCGCCTATACGTCTTATGCGCTTTCTGCATCATACTTGCCGTTTTTATTGCGAAGAATGGACCATCGCCAACACCTTGGGATAGATGCAGGAACTACGCGTTTGTTGAGATTCATTGAGTTAGAAATGATTAGTATTTTTGCAGATATTATTGAAAGCAACTGTACATTTCGGTGCATGTATTTCAGCCATTAACCCCTTTTTGGCATGTCGAAATGGTAAGATGACTTTACAAAGTGACGCCTAGATTTATTATAGATTTTATATTACGTGACTTGTTACGGCTGAAATATTTTCGTTTAACTACCATGTTATATCGCTACTTTAAAATGAAACCTGTGCAAATTTAACTTTTACCATTTGCCAGTACATTACTGAGGCTTTCAATTATGCTTGTCATCTAGTTTGTATGGTGCATAGCTAATTGGGCATTTTCTCTCTGGTAGGTCAGTTCTGTAATTTTAGAATGAAAATATTGGGTGAACTTGGCTGTTGAACACATACCACTATTCAATCTGAATTCTCCAAGTTACTCTGTAATATTGATGCGGCGGGGCATGATGATCGGAATCTGTGTTTTCCCTTTCGAATAAATTGTGAATCGGAGCATTGAGACGTTGGTGTCAGCAGTTTGAGATGTAGAAATGAATGGAACTGACACTTAATCTTTAGGTGTGACCTGTAAGGCTTTCACAATACCTTTAGGTAGATGACAAAGAACAAAGCTTGGATAACCCTGGTGTCAAAATTTGCTTGTGAGTCATGTTAGTTTCAATTTACCAATATTTTCTCTGCAGATTTGTATGTAATGTGGGTATGGGCATAATGCCAAAGGTTTGGGTCCAATATTTCTAGTGGAAGTAAAAAGTACAGCTGGAGGTCACAGCAGTGCATTTTCCTTGGCAGTGTGTTAACTGGGTTATCAATTTTGCATGTGTGCCTAAAGCTGATAATTCTGTTGCATAAACACAATTGTGCAGTTCTTTTTAGTTACTCGCCTTCCTGTTTTTGAGGATGATGGGGAAGTTGTATTGACTAGCTGGCTTGTAAAGACTGAATGTATCAGTTATTTGTTAAAAACAAATGTCCATGTGAAAGTGGCGAAAAATAATCTGATTTGAAATCCTATTAAAGTCAAAAATGAGGAAAGGTCCACTTGCCCCATCAACCATTATTGTTCAAATGCCCAGAATCATACAGCCTTGAATCTAGCTGCATTTTATATGGTGCTAAACATACAAGTTTCATAAGCACACATGATCTAAAAATACAAATTTATTTATAGCTTTTAATATCATAAAATGTTGAAAGATATTCCCTGAAACATTTTTCTATTGCAGTTTGAAATCCAGTTAAAGAAGCAAGTCACTTAAACAAAATCATACATTTGAAACAATCGTTTCTTTAATAACTATTATTAAAAAAACTAGCCCCAAAAGCTGATCACTAGTGCAACAGTCTGACCAAGCAGGTGACGATGCATTTTTAATTTAACCAAGCATTTCACTTACTTGAAGTAAAGTTTTGGACATTTGTGCTGGGGAACCTGGCTGACTGCATATAATCAAAATGCAAAGGCTTGGTCAGAATCATTTGGAGGTTGTAAAAATAATCCAATTAAAGCCCAAGGCTTTTGAAACAGTTTTGAAGTTTTATAGAGGGTTGTAAGAAGGTAATTAAAACAGACAAAATACAGGGTAAGCTTAATTTGTTGAAATTTTAAAAGTGTTACTGGAGGAAAGGTGGCAAGTGAAAATATTTCAAATGGAAATTTGACTTATTCACTTAGTGTATAAACAAAATGTGAGGCAATATGTTTTGCACTTATGAAATATTCTCACAATTTCCAATGTGATTTTTTTTTTCCAATATAAATGCTGACATCTTTCTGTGGTGTTTTTCCATTATAAATATTTACATAAAATGCTGGCATGGAATCAGGCTTGTGGGCTGGAAATGTGTGTTTATATACACAGACTTCTAAAAATTATGCAATTATACTTTGTCCCTACCCCAATTTCCCACCGCTTGATTGGCATCACATCCAACACATTAACACTGGCACACTGTGGCTGCAGTGCGAATTGCCTGCAAGGTGCACTGTGGCAACATGCCAGGATTTCTTTGATAGGGTCTTCTAAACCTGCTGCCTCTACCCCTTAGATGAACAAGGGCATATGAGAACACAAATTAGCAAGTTCCCCTTCAAGTCACACACCATCTGACTTGGAACTATTCGGCCGTTCTTTCACTGTTGCTGGGTCAAAATGCTGGAAATCCCTTCCTATCAGAACTCTGGGTGTATCAGTACTGCATAAATTGAGACATTCATGGTGGCTCACAACCATCTTCTCAATGGCATTTAGAGATGAATAATAAATGTTGGCCTTGCCAAGGATGCCACACCTCAAGAAATGAATTTTAAAAATCATCTCTTTCCATATATGGGGCGAAATTCTCCCCCAACGGCGGGATGCCCGCCGACTGGCGCCAAAGCTGGCGCAAATCAGACGGGCATCGCGCCGGCAAAAAGGTGCGGAAGTCTCCGCATCTTTGGCGGCCTAGCCCCAACATTGAGGGGCTAGGCCGACGCCGGAGGGATTTCCGCCCCGCCAGCTGGCGGAAATGGCGTTTGTTGCCCCGCCAGCTGGCGCGGAAATGCGGCGCATGCGCGGGAGCGTCAGCGGCCGCTGTCAGTTTCTCCGCGCATGCGCGGGAGCGTCAGCGGCCGCCGAAAGTTTCCCGCGCATGCGCAGTAGGGAGAGTCTCTTCCGCCTCCGCCATGGTGGAGGCCGTAGCGGAGGCGGAAGGGAAAGAGTGCCCCCACGGCACAGGCCCGCCCGCGGATCGGTGGGCCCCGATCGCGGGCCAGGCCACCGTGGGGGCACCCCCCGGGGTCAGATCGCCCCGCGCCCCCCCCCAGGACCCCGGAGCCCGCCCACGCCGCCTGGTCCCGCCGGTAAATACCAGGTTTGATTTACGCCGGCGGGACAGGCAGTTTCTGGGCGGGACTTCGGCCCATCCGGGCCGGAGAATCCAGCGGGGGGTCCCGCCAACCGGCGCGGCTGGATTCCCGCCCCCGCCCAATCTCCGGGAGCGGAGACTTCGGCGGGGGCGGGGGCGGGATTCACGGCGGCCAACGGCCATTCTCCGACCCGGCGGGGGGTCGGAGAATGACGCCCATGTTCTCGCAGTTTATCCACCAGGGATTATTCTTGTTGTGATTCTCCCCCGTGCATGCATGACCTTTGTTGGAAGACATAGTAACCAAAATTACATCACTCCTGAGTGTGCTCTAGTCAGCATTCTTGTTCTGCACTGCATCCAACATTCTTTTTGTATTTTTAATTATGTCCATATTTCTGTCTCCCCTTTGGAAGTGCTGAGTTTACTATTACTTGCAGGACCCTTTGAGTCTCCCAATGCTATTTCAGTTCATTCATTATATACTTTGTACTGTCATTTGTCTGCTCACTTGATGTGAATCTTTCTTCAAATAGTTATGAATGTGCTCCGTCCAGTCAGAGTGAACTAGATAGACTGGCTGTTTTTCTTTTCATTTAGCAATTCCTGTGCTCAATTAGCTTAAATTCCGATGATTAATGTGCACATTCTTGTTGGTTTTTCATTCTGCAAAACTCAATTTCGAAAGGCATCAACCTATGCTGAGACTGCCGGTGTTGGACTGGGGTGAGCACAGTAAGAAGTTTTACAACACCAGGTTAAAGTCCAACAGGTTTGTTTCGAATCACTAGCTTTCGGAGCGCTGCACCTTCCTCAGGTGAATGCCTGAAGAAGGAGCAGCGCTCCGAAAGCTAGTGATTCGAAACAAACCTGTTGGACTTTAACCTGGTGTTGTACGACTTCTTTCTATGCTGAGACTATACAACAGCATGTTTTGAAAGGCATTTGATGTGAGTGGCTTAGTTAGCTCCGTCTGGTGCTTAAGCATTTTTGCTGTACGGTTGCCATCTTGTTTCAGCTGCGATGTCTTTATACTCAACATTGTCATAATTCACACACAACCAATTAAATACAGTTTTCATACAGATTGTCTAAAATTAGAAATATGTAGGAATGCACATGGGAAAGAAATAGTGAAGCAGTAAAGAAAGTTTCCTGAAGTTAAAAATACTCAGCGAACAAACTCAAGGGTTCAAATCTGAAATACAGTATTCCCTTCTTCCCTGAGCCTCACTTGTGTGTTTTGTAATGCTTCAGCTTTTCCCCTTTTGCATTGCTATGCAGGACTCTCCAATCATTGAGGCTGGGGATATTTGTGGAGCCTCCAATTCCAGTTGGTGGTTTAATTGTCCAAAGTAAAAGTCTGATTCTGTGTTCTCTGCTTATGACCTCTTGAGGACTTAGAATGTGGCATGATTCCTTCCCTAAGAATGGATTTTCATCATTAGAGCATGCAGTGCAGCTTAAAGGGCAATCCAAGGGCATTCTCAGCTGAAATTGTTCAACATGAGCATTTTTGATCTCATCTCTTGTGCTTCCCAAATACTTTCTCATCTTTGCCTGTGTTTGTTATTAAAAGTAAAAGACAGCAGTAGTGGAGTGTGGATATATATCCTGTAATAGAGGAGAAACACACTGTTGTATAGCCTCAGTATACGTTGATAGTATTAATAGTATAGTCTTTCTGAACTTATTTAAGAGTTCAGTAAAATTATGTGATGAATCAATGAACTGTGGAAATCGGATATGTATCGCCCCAATATTCCACACCAATATTCCAGTATCTAGAGTGTCTATGTGCCACTGCTAGTTCTGCTGCTTAGTTGGGGCAGCACGGCAGCATAGTGGGTAGCACTATGGTCTCACAACACCAGGGTCCCATGTTCGATTCCCGCTTGGGTCACTGTCTGTGCGGAGTCTGCACGTTCTCTCCATGTGTGCATGCGTTTCCTCCGGGTGCTCCGGTTTCCTCCCACAGTCAAAAGATGGGCAGGTTAGGTGGATTGGCCATGCTAAATTGCCCTTCGGTTAGATGGGGTTACTAGGTTACGGGGATAGGGTGAAGGTGTGGGCTTAAGTAGGGTGCTCTTTCCAAGAGCCGGTGCAGACTCGCTGGGCTGAATGGCCTCCTTCTGCACTGTAAATTCTATGATTGTCAAATTAACTATTGAATTGTCTAAATCCTGCGAGACACCTTTAAAAAAAAAAAAAAAAAATATATATATATATATTTATTCAAATTTTCCAACAAATTTTCAATACCCCCCCCCCCCCCCCCAATAAGAAAAATGAAGCAAAAACACAACAATCAGAAATTATACATTGGATTTCCCCCATATACAATAACCCCCCATATAACATTTAAAAGCACAAAATAGGGGAAACAAAACCACCTTCACCCAAAAGAACCCCCCCGCCCCTGGGCTGCTGCTGACCACCTCCTAACGCTCCACGAGATAGTCTAGAAATGGTTGCCACCGCCTGGAGAACCCTTGCACAGACCCTCGCAAGGCAAACTTTATCCTCTCCAGCTTAATGAACCCTGCCATGTCATTGATCCAAGCTTCCACACTAGGGGGCTTTGCATCGTTCCATAGTAGCAAAATCCTCCGCCGGGCTACCAGGGATGCAAAGGCCAGAATACTGGCCTCTTTCGCCTCCTGCACTCCCGGCTCGTCCGACACCCCAAATAATGCTAATCCCCAGCTCGGATTGACCCGGGCGTTTACCACCTTGGACATAGTCCTCGCAACACCCCTCCAAAACCCATCCAGTGCCGGGCACGACCCGAAAATCTGGACGTGATTTACCGGGCTCCCCGAGCACCTCCCACATCTGTCCTCCACCCCAAAGAACCTACTCAACCTCGCCCCTGTCATATGCGCTCTGTGAGTAACTTTGAACTGTATTAGGCTGAGCCTGGTGCAAGAGGAGGAAGAATTAACCCTACTCAGGGCATCAGCCCACAGACCCTCATCTATCTCCTCCCCAAGCTCCTCCTCCTATTTGCACTTTAACTCCTCCACCAAGGCCTCCTCCTCTTCCGTCAGCTCCTGGTAAATCGCCTTCTACAACCCATACACCCGAAATCACCCTGTCCTGAATCCCAATTGCCGGAAGAAGTGGGAATTCCCCCACCTGCCGCCTCACAAACGCCCTCACTTGCATGTACTTGAAAGCGTTTCCCGGGGGTAGCCCAAACTTCTCCTCCAGCGCCCCTAGGCTCGCAAACGTCCCATCGATGAACAGGTCCCCCATTCTTCTAATCCCTGCCCGATGCCAGCTCCGAAACCCCCCATCCATCCTTCCCGGGATGAACCGATGATTCTCCCGAATCGGTGACCAAACCGAGGCTCCCACCTCGCCCCTGTGTCGCCTCCACTGCCCCCAGATCTTCAGCGTCGCCGCCACCACCGGACTCGTGGTGTACCTTGTCGGCGAGAGCGGCAGCGGTGCCGTCACCAGCGCCCTCAGGCTCGTGCTCACACAGGACGCCATCTCTAGCCTCTTCCACGCTGCCCCCTCTCCCTCCATTACCCACTTATGGATCATCGCCACATTGGCTGCCCAATAATAGCCACACACATTCGGCAGTGCCAGCCCCCCCCCTGTCCCTGCTATGCACCAGAAACATACTCTTCACCCTCGGGGTCTTATTCGCCCACACAAATCCCATGGTGCCCCTGCTTACCCGTTTGAAAAGGCCTTGAGGATCAGAATGGGAAGGCACTGGAACACAAAGAGGAACCTCGGGAGGACCGTCATTTTGTCCGACTGCACCCAACCTGCTAGTGAGAGTGGCAGCATATCCCATCTTTTTAAATCCTCCTCCATCTGCTCCTCCAACCGCGTCAAATTGAGCTTGTGCAGGGCCCCCCAGCTCCGAGCTACTTGGATCCCGAGGTACCGAAAGCTCCTTACTGCCCTCTCCAGCGGTAGCTCGTCTATCCCCCTTCACTGGTCCCCTGAATGCACCACAAAGAGCTCACTCTTTCCTACCTTGAGTTTATACCCTGAAAAGTCCCCAAACTCCCGAAAGATCCGCATGACCTCCGCCATCCCCTCCCGCAACATACAACACCAGGTCACCGGCAAACAACGACACCCGGTCCCCTCCATTTCTTAGATTCCCTCAGTGCCATGGCCAGTGGCTCAATTGCCAGTGCAAACAGCAAAGGGGATAGGGGGCACCACTGCCTCGTCCCCCGGTACAGCCGAAAGTACCCCGACCTCCGCCGGTTCATAGCCACACTCGCCACCGGGGCTTTATATAGCAGCCTGACCCAACTGATGAACCCCTCCCCGAACCCAAACCTCCGCAACACTTCCCAAAGATACTCCCACTCCACCTGATCAAAGGCCTTCTCCGCGTCCATAGCTGCCACTACCTCCGCTTCCCCATCCACCGAGGGCATCATAATCACATTGAGGAGCCTCCGCACATTTGTATTTAGCTACCTACCCTTCACAAAACCCGTCTGGTCCTCATGAATCACCCCTGGGACACAGTCCTCAATTCTCGTAGCCAGCACCTTCGCCAGCAACTTATCGTCAACATTGAGGAGCGAGATCGGTCTATACGACCCACATTGCAATGGATCCTTGTCCCGCTTCAAGATCAAAGAAATCAGCGCCCTGGACATTGTCGGGGGCAAGGTCCCCCCCCTCCCTCGCCTTATTAAAAGTCCTCACGAGCAACTGGCCCAGCAGCTCCACGTATTTCCTGTAAAATTCAACCGGGAACCCATCCGGCCCCGGGGCCTTCCCTGCCTGCATGCTCCCCAATCCTTTAACCAGCTCCTCCAGCCCAATCGGTGCCCCCGAACCAGCCACCTTCTCCTCCTCCACCCTCGGAAACCTCAGCTGATCCAGGAATCGTCACATCCCCATCTCCCTCGCTGGGGGCTCAGACCTGTACGGATCCCCATAGAAGCATAATGCTCTTCGGGAGGGTTTAAACTAGTTCAGCAGGGGCTTGGGAACCTGAATTGTAGCCCCAGTATACAGGAGGTTGAGAGTAGTGAGGTAATGAGTAAGGTTTCAAAGTTGCAGGAGTGTACCGGCAGGCAGGAAGGTGGTTTAAAGTGTGTCTTCTTCAATGCCAGGAGCATCCGGAATAAGGTGGGTGAACTTGCGGCATGGGTTGGTACATGTGACTTCGATGTTGTAGCCAATTTCGGAGACATGGATAGAGCAGGGACAGGAATAGTTGTTGCAGGTGCCGGGGTTTAGATATTTCAGTAAGCTCAGGGAAGGTGGTAAAAGAGGGGGAGGGGTGCCATTGTTAGTCAAGGACAGTATTACGGTGGCAGAAAGGACGTTTGATGAGGACTCATCTACTGAGGTAGTATGGGCTGAGGTTAGAAACAGGAAAAGAGAGGTCACCCTGTTAGGGGTTTTCTATAGGCCTCCGAAAGGTTCCAGAGATGTAGAGGAAAGGATTGCAAAGATGCTTCTGGATAGGAGCGAAAGCAACAGGGTAGTTGTTATGGGGGACTTTAACTTTCCAAATATTGACTGGAAACGCTATAGTTCGAGTACTTTAGATGGGTCCGTTCTTGTCCAATGTGTGCAGGAGGGTTTCCTGACACAGTATGTAGATAGGCCAACGAGAGGCGAGGCCATTTTGGATTTGGTGCTGGGTAATGAACCAGGACAGGTGTTAGATTTGGAGGTAGGTGAGCACTTTGGTGATAGTGACCACAATTCGATTACGTTTACTTTAGTGATGGAAAGGGTTAGGTATATACCGCAGGGCAAGAGTTATATCTGGGGGAAAGGCAATTATGATGCGATGAGGCAAGACTTAGGATGCATCGGATGGAGAGGAAAACTGCAGGGGATGGGCACAATGGAAATGTGGAGCTTGTTGAAGGAACAGCTACTGACTGTCCTTGATAAGTATGTACCTGTCAGGCAGGGAGGAAGTGATCGAGCAAGGGAACAGTGGTTTACTAAAGCAGTCGAAACACTTGTCAAAAGGAAGAAGGAGGCTTATGTAAAGATGAGACATGAAGGTTCAGTTAGGGCGCTCGAGAGTTACAAGTTGGCTAGGAAGGACCTAAAGAGAGAGCTAAGAAGAGCCAGGAGGGGACATGAGAAGTCTTTGGCAGGTAGGATCAAGGATAACCCTAAAGCTTTCTATAGATATGTCAGGAATAAAAGAATGAGTAGGGCCAGTCAAGGACAGTAGCGGGAAGTTGTGCGTGGAGTCCGAGGAGTTAGGAGAGGTGCTATGAATATTTTTCGTCAGTATTCACACAGGAAAAAGATAGTGTTGTCGAGGAGAATACTGACATTCAGGCTACTAGACTAGAAGGGCGTGAGGTTCATAAGGAGGAGGTGGTAGCAATTCTAGAAAGTGTGAAAATAGATAAGTCCCCTGGGCCGGATGGGATTTATCCTAGGATTCTCTGGGAAGCTAGGGAGGAGGTTGCTGAGCCTTTGGCTTTGATCTTTAAGTCACCTTTGTCTACCGGAATAGTGCCAGAAGACTGGAGGATAGCAAATGTTGTCCCCTTGTTAAGAAGGGAAGTAGAGACAACCCTGGTAACTATAGACCAGTGAGCCTTACATCTGTTGTGGGCAAAATCTTGGAAAGGTTTATAAGAGATAGGATGTATAATCATCTGGAAAGGAATAATTTGATTAGAGATAGTCAACACGGTTTGTGAAGGGTAGGTCATGCATCACAAACCTTATAGACTTCTTTGAGGGCGCTGTCCTTTTTGCGGCCTGACCCCAACTCCCCATCCCCGGGCATCCACTCCCCCCTCTTCCTCTGCGGGGCCCTGCCCCTCCAACACCGACGCCCACACTCTCCCACAGCCCCCACATCAAATCCATTCACCCATCCCCACCCAGCACCAAAACAAAAAGAGCATTCCCCAAACGCAGTAAACACAATAAACATCCCCCCCACGACATACCCTCGGTTTGAGTCCAACTTTTCAGTCTGGATAAAGTTCCATGCCTCATCAGGCATTTCAAAATAGTGGTGCCGATCTTGGAACGTGACCCACAATCGTGCTGGCTGCAGCAACCCGAACTTCACCCCCTTCCGATGGAGCACCGCCTTAGCCCGGTTAAAACCAGCCCTCTTCTTAGCCACCTCCGCACTCCAGTCCTGGTAAATTCGGATCTCCGTGTTCTCCCACCTGCTGCTCGGCTCTTTTTTGGCCCATCTCAGGACACACTCTCTGTCCATAAAGCGGTGGAACCTCACCACTATGGCCCTTGGCGGCTCGTTGGCTTTGGGTCTCCTTGCCAGGACCCGATGAGCCGTATCCAGCTTGAGGGGCCTCGGGGAAAGCTCCCGCGCCCATCAGCGAATTGAGCATCGTGCTCATATATGCCCCGGCATCGGGCCCCTCCACTCCTTCAGGGAGACCCAGAATCCGAAGATGCTTCCTCCTCGACCTATTCTCCAGGTCCTCAAATTTTTCCGCCCTGCTCTTGTGCAGCGCCTCGTGCGCCTCCACCTTCACCGCCAGGCCCAAGATCTCGTCCTCGTTCTCCGAGCCTTTTTGCCGCACCTCCCGGATCGCCGCCCCTTGGGCCTTCTGGGTCTCCACAATCTTCTCAATTGCCGCCTTCATTGGCGTCAGTATTTCTGTCTTCAGCTCCTTGAAGCAGCGTTTAAGAAACTCCTGCTGCTCCTGCGCCCACGCTGCTTGGTCTCCACCCGCCGCCATCTTGCTTTTCCTCTCTTGCACTTTCCGCTGCACCAGGATCACTTTTTTAACCGCTCCACTCCTGGTACAATCCATATACTGTCGGGGGGACCTTGCTGTCACCTTCCTACACTGGAAGCCGTCGAACAATTGCCGTTGGGGCCCCTCTGACGAGGCCAAAAGTCCGTCCCGGCGGGAGCTGCCAAATGTGCGACCTACCTAGGCATAGCCGCAACCGGAAGTCTGCGAGACACCTTTTAACTTGTCATGGTAGGTTAATGTTACTGAGCTTTGAAAGACTTTGTTGTAAAAGGGTAGAAGTGATTTCCTTTGTGATGAGAATGTTGCTTATGTTCCCCATCATGCAGCACTCTCTTGCAGATGCCAGGATTGACATCATCCCCATTGCAGGTAACTAGCAAGCACTGGTTCCCTTGCCTACTGGTTGTTACCCAGGGCAATTCGTTAACATGGGATCTTCACTCCAGCAAAACGTAGCTTTGGGTCTTCGACAGAGAAACAAGATACAGAGATATCTTATGTATTTTAAGTTAGCCTCTTGAGAGCCTGTGCAAAGAGCTGGTGATAAATTCATGAAGTCTTAAATTACTGTACAATAGAAGCATGCTGCACTGATTGTGGGTCTCTAAGAAGTACAATCTTTCCTAGCCCTGAAGTGAGAATATTATGCAGTATTGATTTAATCGGTTTATTTTTAGCAGAGCACAATCTAAAGTTCGTATGCGTGATTGAGCCTGATGGGTTGGCAGTTTCAATTTCCCTATAGTGGATGGATCCTTGTGAGCAGTATTAACTGAGATTATCAGTATTGGACACCATTCTGGTTACTTGCTTATAGCATTTGCAAAGTTTACCTCTGATATTCTTGCTGTATTTGCAGTCTTTTTCTCTACACTTTCCTCACCCTATGCTATGTTGGTATGCCCAGCAATAGGTCCCTCACTTTGTTGACCAATATAGCAAATTCAATGATTCAGATTGATACTTTCTCTATAGGTGTCAGTTTGTGGGGTCACTGATTGACTTTGTCCCCCCCAGTGTAGGAGATGCTTTTTTTTTGATGAGCCATTAAAGCAAGGCCCTATTTGTGTTCTCTGGTGGATGTACAAAGAAGGGGAGGAGAGTTCTAACTGGCCTCAAGGGCAATAATTATCCATTAACCAGCATTGCTTCAATTAGATTTGATGTTTTCTTTCTTTCAAGAATCAAATCTAATAAGAATTGTGAAAGAATCTACACATTAATATAAAAAAAATGACATTACAAGAAGACAGATTGTGATTTAAAAGATCGATGGCATGGTTTTGTCGTGGTCAGTACAGGCCTAAAGATATTACAAATTTTAAAACTACATATTTACGAAAGCTGACAACATGTTGATTTTGGCATTATCTTCTTGTCATCCAGGGCAATAGCGCCATCAAAATTCATTGTCCTTATCGTGAAAGACATTCCAAGAGTAATTTGAATTGAATGGCTATTTTGGCTGTCTCAAAAGCTCTCAATGTGTGAAAGGCTAAAACACACGATGTGGGGGGGGAAAAAACAACCCACTTTTTTTTTGGAAGGAGGACTTTGAACTGGTAATGGGTCACATGATTTATGGCAGCCATAATTGGTAACGCTGCTTTTAAAAAATAACAGAAGCTGTTTAGATATGAAACAACATCCGAAAATCCATCGAACCTACTGAAAGGTAGACCATACGACCATGCTATGTCGGAGCAAAAGTAGGCCGTTCGGCCCATCATGTCTGCTGTGCCATTCAATGAGGTCATGACTGATCTGATATGATCCTCAACCCCACTTTCCTGCTTATCTCCATTCCCATGATTATAAATCTTTCTATCTCAGTCTTGAACGTAACCCAACCTCTGCAGCCCTATGTGGTAAAGAATTCCACAGACTTACTACCCTCAAGAGAAGAAATTCCTCCTCCAGTGTCTTAAATGTGCGACTCCTTACTCTGAGATTGTGCCCTCTGGTCCTAGAATCTGCCACAAGGGGTATGAACCTCCTCAGCAATGGTAGAACATCGACACCTTTGAACGAGGGAGGAGGTGGTGTCCCCATGTCTGATCTGACTTCAAGTTCACATGAAACCCAGCCTCCTGGAAATTCAACTACAAGAAGCATTACAACGTACTGTAATTCCTCTGCTTTTCAAGGCTGACAATCTAACAAAAGTATCAATTCAACTGAGAAACTACAGGCGTACTACGAAAAAAGACCAAAATTATTGCCACTTCTGATTGTAATTTTTCTTCATCTGTATCTCAACTTTGTGTGGCAGTGTGTGAGATATTGCATTAAAACCTTGGGAAAGTGCATGATAATAAATAATCTTTATTTAAAAAATTCGCCATAGCTTGGGACAGCCACACCATGGGAAAAGAAATGCTAACCTCACACAAACACTTTGATCACAGACAATAGTAAAATGCACATTTGATTTATTGTCAAATGCACATTCAGGCCATTTCAGTATTTTAAAATAGGAGGATGCACTATGCTGCTCTTGCTCATGTATTTGCTTTGTAACCAATCACTATTTGTTGATGCACTTTGTTGATTATTTGTTTTGTCTACTGTGCAAGTTCCCTTGGCCACAGAAAAATACTTTTCACTGCACTTCGGTACATGTGACAATAAATCAATCAATCAAAACCTTCTGGACCCTACTTTATATGATGTAAATAGCAGTTCCATGAAAAGAATCAAGCTACTGCTGTGAAGAATATTTAGGGCTTGTGTAGAATTTAAAGTAGCTAACTCCACTACTAATAAAATTCTATAACAATGCATAATAAACATAGCCTTATTTATAGAACTAGCTTTAAATAGTTCAAATCAAGTATTATTAGTTGGGTCACTTTACAATAAGACTCTGACGGGCTGGAAATTAGATCTTTGCCTCATGTTGCAATTTTAGATGGTCTCTCCCCTTTAATTCACCCTGTGCTCCAAGCAGTAGGAACTTGTCTGACATTGTTTATATTAAAGTGAGAGTTTGTGTGACAGCTATTTCATCGCTGATTGAACTAACAGCTCACAGTATATTTTATTTACACGACCTGGATTAGAAGGTTAAGTAAAATGTGCAGGTCTGGGCAATAGCTATGATAATATGTAAAGAGCACAATGTGTGCGTTCCTGAGTCATTTCACAACTTCCCCAATCGATGCGAAGTAACAGCATGGTTTCAGTCTGTGGGCTGAAAATACCATTTGCTGTTGGTGCTGTTAATTAATGTTTTAAATGCACAGCGTGATCCATCCAAGTCTTAACTACTGTAAGCAGTTTAACTATCAGCATGATGCATCATGGACTGAAGATTCATAATTGGCTAACTAGAAGATGTATTGAAGAGTTTGCATTTAATCTACCAAAAATATGTTTCTTTTTTTCCTTTTTAAAGTTCTTGACACTCCATTTTATTCTCCTGTTTATCCAGTTTAGTTAATCTATTGGTCAATATCTCTATGCAATTGAATCTACTTTATTAGAGAGAAGAAGGCAAGGCTGGCAGGGAGGGCACAGAGCAAGTTTAACGGTGAGTGATGGTCGGGCAGTGTGGTTTTAATCTCGTTTTTAAAATAAGCTGCTGATTAGTGCTAAAACTGCATGCAGTAATCTTTATTATTGTCACAAGTAGGCTTACATGAAGTTACTGTGAAAATCCTCTAGGTGCCACACTCCGGCACCTGTTCGGATACACAGAGGGAGAACACAGAATGTCCAATTCACCTAACAAGCACATCTTTCAGGACTTATGGGAGGAAACCGGAGCACCCGGAGGAAACTCTCACCAATACGGGGAGAACGTGCAGACTCCGCACAGGCAGTGACCCAAGTGGGAATTGAACCTGGGGCCCTGGTGCTGTGAAGCAGCAGTCCTAACCACTGTACTACTGTGCCGCTCTGTTTCGGGAATCCCAGCAGAGCTTATTTTTATTTTTTATACCATTGACAATGCATATATAGCAATGGTTGATTTATGCAGGTATTTCACCAACTCAGCAAAATGCCTGAAGAACCACAACAAAGATTTTAGTTTCAGAATGCTGTGTTTCCAGAAAATTAATTTTACATAGAATTTGCAGTACAAACAGGCCATCAGCAAAGTGAAGGAAGGTGTTGTTCACTCTGCTATCAAGCTGCACTTGCAGTGCAATAACTTGCTCAGTTATGCTCAGTTTGGATTCTGCTAGGGCCACTTGGCTCCTGACCTCATTATAGTTTTAGTCCAAACATGGGGGAAAAAGAGTTGAACTCGGGTGAGGTGACATCAAGGTAGCATTTAACGGAGTGTGGCATCGCAGAGCAAAATTGAAGTCAATGGTAATCTGGGGCGGCGGGGAGAGACGGAGGGCTGGCGTCTAGTAGCCCTATCAAAACTGGAGTCAGTGGGAATCGGGGAAAACTCTCTATGGTTGGAGACATACCTAGCAAAAGGAAGATTTTGTGTTGTTGGAGGTCAATCATCTCAATCCTTAGATGTTGTTGCAGGTGTTCCTCAGGGTAGTATTCTCCGACCAACCATTTTTAGCTGTTTCATCAATGACCTTCCCTCCATCATCATAAGGTTGGAAGTGGGGATGTTTACTGATGACTGCGCAATGTTGATTACATTTGTGATTCCTTGGACAATGAAGCAGTCACTGTCCATATGGAACAAGGCCAGGACAACGTTCACACATGGGCTGATAAGTGGCTAATTACATTTGTGCTGCACTAATGGCAGGCAATGGCCATATCCAATGAGAGAGAATCTCCCCATGACATTTTGTGGCATTATCAGTGCTGAACCCCCTACCATCCACATCCTGTAGGTTACCATTGACCAGAAACTGAACTGGACCAGCCATATAATTGCTATGTCTATAAGAGCAAGAATTATGTAACCTGACTCCCCAAAGCCTGAGCACCGTTTACAAGTTAGGAGTGTGATGGAATACTCTCCACTTGTCTGGATGAGTGCAGCTCCAACAATACGCCAGAAGCTGTCATCATCCTGGACAAAGTAATCCATTTGATTGGCATCCCCTCCAGTACCTAAAACATTCACTCCCACCACACTGACGCACAGTGGCAGCAGTGTGTATTATCTACAAGGTGCACTACTGCAAGTCACTAAGTCTCCTTTGACACCACCTTCAAAGCCCCCGGCCTCTACCACCTCAAAGGACAAAAGATGCATGAGACCACCACCACCTGCAAGATCCCCTCCAAGCCACACACCATCTGCTCTTGGGAGTTATATCAGTGTCAAAATCCTGGAACACACTTCCTCACAGCATCATGGGTGTGTGTATATTGCATGTATTGCAGTGGTTCAAGAAGACAAATCACTGCCTTCTCCAGGGCAATTATGGATGAGCAACCAATGGTGGTCACCGAGCCCATATCCTGGGAAAGAAAAAAAATGACCTAACTACTCTATGCTAGCATTATATCCCACATGATCCTCCTCTACTTATTTAACCCTATTGCCATATCCTTCTATTCCTTTCTCCTGTACTTAATTAGCTTCTCCATAACTACATCTCTATTTCGCTTCAACTATCCTTTGTGGTACGAGTTGTGCATCCCTAATTTTAATTGTTCCAATGGTGCCTTCAGTTGCCTAGGTCCTAAGGTTTGGAATGCCCCACCCTCTGACACCTGTCCACCTTTCTATCTTGCTTTGATCCTTTAACTCTGATCAAGATTTTAGCCATCTGATCTAGTATCTCCTTCTGTGGCTCTGTGCCATGCTTTGCTTTATAATGTTCCTGTGAAGTAACTTGGGACATTTCATTCCCTTAAAAGGTACTATATAAATCCTATTACAGCAAAAAGAGAGTTGGAGAAATCTACATATTGATTATGAAAATAAATCTCAACACTGACTAACAGTTATAAAGCACTATTTACATTTTATGGCTTGTCAGCCATAGCTCAGTTTCCAACAAACTCTCCTCTAAATCAGAAGGTTGTAGGCTTTAAGATCCAATCCCAGAATTGAGTACTGGGAAGGCTGGCATTCCGGTGCAGTGGCTCAGTATTGAGAGTGCTGTACTATCAAGCGCCGTCTTTCAGATAAGACATAAAAACATCCCATGACACAATTTTAAAGAGGTACAAGGAAGTGATGCCTTGTGTTCCTGGCCAATATTCCATGCTCAATAGGTCTCAAAAATTGATCTGATCACTTTCCCCTGAATTATGAGTGGATGATGTGTGCAAATTGGTTGCCGCGGTTCCTACAACAGTGACTACACTCCAAAAGTGCTTTAGTTGCGAAAAATTTTATATAAATTAGTCTTTTTTTTTCTTCCAAGACTGCAAAGCCAAAGGAGATTTCATGTGATTGAAATCAGTGCTCACTCAACAGTCTCCTGCATTTATTTTTTCTTTCCTAAAACCTGACAACTTGTTTATCTCCATTAATCAACTTTTCCTTCTGTTACCTGTGAGGTTGGCACCATCGTGTTGTCAATTTGTACCTTCTGTTCCCTCATCAGCCTTGATGTTGTCCTTTGCAGCCTTGGTATTGTCCTTTGAAATGGACTCGGATCCTTGACTTTATTGTTTCTGGATTATGTATTTAAAAATCAAATTATTTTTCTATTAGATTCATTGTGGACATGGTTATTTAGAGATGACCTCGTCGCTGCATATAAAACCTGCAGTACTTCCTCATTGACCCATTTTTTGCAATTCACTTGCAAGTAAAACATTATAAACTTGGTTTGAAAGCAAAATACTGCAGATACTGAAAATCTTAAATTTAAAAAAATGCTGGATGAACTCAGCAGAAATGCTGGATAAACTCAGCAGGTCTGCCGCATCTGGAGAGCGAAACAGTTCATGTTTTGGATCGATATGACTTCTACATAGAACAATCATATGGACTCAACGCGCACTCTGTTTCTCTCGCCACAGATGCTGAGTTTATTCAACATTTTCTGGTTTTGTTATAAACTTGATTTAGTTTACACTCGTGCAGTTGAATATTGTATTTTGGGTATAAAAAAATTTGGATAGTTTGTGAAGCTGTATCCTGCTCAAATGGAAATTCTGTTAAAGGATGGGTGGAGAAGTTGTAATTTACAGACTTGGTTCTTTATGGCTCAGGAATGTGTTTTTGGGCATCAAATACTGCTCTGGCTAGCGGCGATCTGAATACTTTTTGAAAGTTGATGACCTTCAAAGCATTGCTGATGGAATTGGTTCATTTTTGAGGGAGTGCTTTGATCAGTTTGTATCTATTGCAAAATATGCTTCTGATATGTAAAGGGTGGGGTGGGAAATGGCATATTCCACTGACTTAAAACCTTGCAAGATTTCACAATTTATATGCTGGACACTTCTCTCAGGAGAAATGTGTTGGTGTGTGCCAATCTCAGCAGGCTCCGTGGCGCCAGTGTTTCTATAACAAAGGACTTTCGTTTCTGTTTTTAATCCTGTAAACTTTGCATATAAGCAGTGTTTTCAAGAAATGTTCCTTTGTCTTGCTATTTCAGCGAGACTTCAGTATTGGAAGAGGAACCGTATACTTTAAGAATTATCTTGGAATGTCTGGTCATTCAGGGTAGATATATTGTTTGGGGGTTGGGGGGGGGGGGGCGGTGGGGAGGAGGAAGATATGTTCCCAAAACCCTTTACAGCCAATTACATTTCAAGTGTTGGTACTTTTGTAATTTGGCAGTCATTGGTGCGTTTTCTTAAACTTCGTTGGTTTGTGGTAAAACTATTGGTTTTGGTCAGCAGACTGTTGTTAATTTTCATCCCTATTCTATGTTTATGCATTAAGACGATAAGTCCATAAGACATAGGAGCAGAATTAGGCCACTCGGCCCATCGAGTCTGCTCCGCCATTCAATCGTGGCTGATATTTTTCTCATCCCCATTCCCCTTCCCCCATAATCCCTGATCCACTTATTGGTCAAAAACCTATCTATCTCTGTCTTAAAGACACTCTGATTTGGCCTCCACAGCCTCCTGCGGCAAAGAGTTCCACAGATTCACCACCCTCTGGCTGAAGAAATTCCTCCTCATCTCTGTTTTAAAGGATCGTCCCTTTAGTCTTGAGATTGTGTCCTCTGATTCTAGTTTTTCCTACAAGTGGAAACATCCTCTCCACGTCCACTCTATCCAAGCCACGCAGTATCCTGTAAGTTTCAATAAGATCCCCCCCTCCTCCTTCTAAACTCCAACGAGTACAGACCCAGAGTCCTCAACCGTTCCTCATACGACAAGCTCTTCATTCCATGGGTCATTCTTGTGAACCTCCTCTGGACCCTTTGCAAGGCCAGCACATCCTTCCTTAGATACGGGGCCCAAAACCGCTCACAGTACTCCAATTGGGGTCTGACCAGAGCCTTAAATAGCCTCAGAGGTACATCCCCGGTCTTGTATTTTAGCCCTCTTGACATGAATGCTAACATTGCATTTGCCTTCCTATCTGCCAACTGAACCGGCACGTTAACCTTAAGAGAATCGTGAACAAGGACTCTCGAGTTCCTTTGTGCTTCTGATTTCCTAAGCATCTTCCCATATAGAAAATAGTCTATGCCTCCATTTCTCCTTCCAAAATGCATAACCTCATATTTTTCCACATTGTATTCCTTCTGCCACTTCTTTGCCCTCTCTCCTAGCCTGCCCAAGTCCTTCTGCAGCCCGCCTGCTTCCTCAATACTACCTGCCCCTCCAGACATCTTTGTATCATCTGCAAACTTCGCAACAGTGCCTTCAGTTCCAGGGGCTGGTTTAGCACAAGGCTAAATTGCTGGCTTTGAAAGCAGACGAAGGTAGGCCAGCAGCACGGTTCAATTCCCGTACCAGCCTCCCCGAACAGGTGCCGGAATGTGGCGACTAGGAGCTTTTCACAGTAACTTCATTTGAAGCCTACTTGTGACAAGTGATTTTCATTTCATCATTTCATTTTCAGTTCCTTCCTCCAGATCATTAATGCATATTGTGAAAAGTTGTCGTCCCAGCACCGATCCCTGAGGTACACCACTAGTCACTGGCTGCCATCCTGAAAAAGACCCCTTTATCCCCACTCTCGGCTTTCTGCCATTCAGCCAATCCTCTTATCCAGGATCTTACCCTTAACACCATGGGCTCTTAACTTATTCAACAGTCTCCTATGCGGCACCTTGTCAAAGGCCTTCTGGAAATCTAAATAATTCACATCCAACTTCCTTGTTACTTGTTAACCCGCTGGGTCACTGTCTGTGCGGAGTCTGCATGTTCTCCTCGTGTCTGCGTGGGTTTCCTCCGGGTGCTCCGGTTTCCTCCCACAGTCAAAAAATGTGCAGGTTAGGTGGATTGGCCATGATAAATTGCCCCAAAAGGTTAGGAGGGGCTATTAGTGACGGGGATAGGGTGGAAGTGAGGGTTTAAATTCGTTGGTACAGACCCGATGGACTGAATGGCCTCCTTCTGCACTATGTTCTACGTTCTACTTCCTCAAAGAACTCTTAACAGATTTGTCAGACCTGACCTCCCCTTGACGAAGCCATGTTGACTCAGTCCTATTTTATCATGCATTTCCCAGCATTCCACGACCTTATCTTTAATAATGGATTTAAAAATCTTACCAAAACCCAATAAATTGTTCTGTTTGGAATCAGGTAGGAGAACTCTGGTAATTATAAATACACAATTGACTCGGTGCTTGATTAGAATATTTGGTAATATTTCATCCAGTTGTTCAAATATTGCACTTTTACAAATTTGCTGCCAAATTACATCTTTAAACCTGAAATATGCAATATTAAATGCATGCATTTGATAAAGTTCAGATTGGTAATCTAATTTTAGGACCCAGCTTAAGAGGCTACTTTTTACATGTCTCAAGTTTATTTAATTTGCCTCACTGGGCAATCTGGGTAAAGTCTATGCCTCATTCGAAGTTACTTAACCTACACTCTGATCATTTTTAAAAGCAATTTTGTCGTGCAAAAAGTACTTGGAATTACCAGGAATAAACTGTAACTGGACAGTGGTTACTAAATGTGGAAATGATGTGCATATCATTGAGATTGGAGTGAAACACTATACTGAGCATGTATTTAATTGAGCTCTGAGAAAGCCCTAGCTGTGGAATTAAATGATAGCTTTTTACATTCCAAGTTTGGGGTGCATCTGGAGACTTTTTACAGCTATCTGTCACTAGAGCAATGGCCTGGCAGTTACTAGTCTTGGTAGGAAAAAATTGAGATGTTGAGCTGAGAGCTTAACACAAAGCTGCTGGTGTGATTGCTAGGTATTTCTGAAGACTGAGCACTGGAGCATATATTAAAGCTCCTCAGACTTTCAATGCTGGTTCCCAATCACTACTCCTGTATCTTGGTCTTTTGGCTGAGATCAAGAATCAGATCAAGCCGAAGGTGAGGTGCAATCCCTTTTCATGTCAGCATCCATCTTGTATGTCTCTTATGGAGACCATGAATTTGATTAAATTTCAGTTCAAATTGTTTTTTTGGCGCAAGCAAGGAGATGGATTAAGGGCTTGCCCTGTCTACTCTACACATTGACTTTGTAACTTTTGGGGGCAGCACGGTGGTGCAGTGGTTAGCATAGCTGCCTCACGGCGCCGAAGCCCCAGGCTCGATCCCGGTTCTGGGTCACTGACTGTGTGGAGTTTGCACATTCTCTCGTGTTTGCGTGGGTTTCACCCCCACAACCAAAAGATGTGCAGGGTAGGTGGATTGGCCACGCTAAATTGTCCCTTAATTGGAAAAAATGAATTGGGTACTCTAAAATTTTAAAAAAAGACTTTGTAACTTTAAGAACAAAATAAAAATTTTAACTGAGTTGAGTTTAACCCATGTAATTTGAATAGGATTTCATTTTATGATGTGGGAAGGAGAAAAGATGATTCTGCCCGTCCAGTGATATCTTTAAGTCTTTTGTGTGGGACCTAACCGTGCCAATTTCATTCACCATTTTCGGCAATCACTCACTAATGAGAATGATTGTTCATACAAGAAACTTCATGTTACTGGCCATGTATTCTGTTCTTGCATGGCTGGCAAACCCGATCCTAGAGCCCCAACTTTGACTGCAAGCTTGACAGATGTTTCCAGGAGGTGGGATTGGTGCTTGGACTCTAGATCGCTGGTTTTCGGGCTCCCTTTCTGGACGTCCTCTTGCCGTCAGGTGTCCGTGAAGAATTGTGCCTCTTCAATCAGGAGGTTCTTCTGCCAAGGGTCTCCTAGGCATTGACGTCGTTGTTGCATTTCTTGAGGTAAGCCTTCAGGGTCTTTCAAGCACTTGCTTTGTCGTCCTCTTGTTCGGAAGCCTTACTTGAGCTGAATAAAGAAGATGTGCTTTGGCCGTTGACACAGTGACGTCCTAAGCACATGGCCGGCCCAGCAGAGTTGATTTTGGGTGATCATGGCTTCGATACTGGTGCTCTTGGCTCCTTCAAGGATACTGATGTTAATATGCCTGTCCTTCCAGCTTCTGCGGAGAATCTGTCTTGGGTGGATGATACCTCTCCAGGGCTTGAGGTGGCGTCTTGTTCCAAGTAGTCCAGGCTTCTGAGCCCTATAGAAGAGTTGGGAGGACGACCACCTTATACACCAGCATCTTGGTGTCAACCGGATGTCGTGGTTGGAAAACATTCTTGTCCTTGGACGTTCGAAGGAGGCGATCGCGGATTGGCTGTGGTGTTGGATGTTGGATCTCTGCATCAATGTCAGCCTTGGAAAAGCGGTGGCTTCCCATGTGTGGGAAATGTTCCACTTTTTGGAGGGTTTCTCTGTTGATCTTGATGGGAGAGGCCGGATCTTACCCCACGATGGGTTGGTAAAGTTGTTGATTTTGATACATACATAGATACATAGAAGATAGTTTACCCTGAATCCTCAGGCTGTGACTCCTGGTTCTGGACACACTCCTCATTGGTAACATCATCTCTGCATCTACCCTGTCTAGTCCTGTTAGAATTTTATAAGTCTCTATGAGATCCCCCCTCATTCTTCTGAACTCCAGTGAGAACAATCATATGACAGTCCCGCCATCCCTGCAATCAGTCTGGTAAACCTATGATGGTAAACCTATGATGGGACAGACTGGATCTTGTCTAGGGGTGGGTTGGTAAAGTTCCTGAATCAACTTGAGGCTGAGACCGAGTTCAGTGTTGTGTTTTCTTCTTGAATTTAAACCAGTTAAAAGTTTTCCATCCATCCTGTAGACTATGTCTACTCTACTGGGAAGCTTGCTCTTGACAAGGTGAAGGAAGGTCCTGTTTGACTCCATTCTTGACCTCCAAGGTTTCAGTCTTATTTCTTTTGGTGAGTGTTGCTAATGGCATTTCTCTCGAAGTTGCCGAGAAAAGAAAATCATGTCCACTGTTCCACGGTTTGGTCGGAAGCCAGACTGTCTTCCTGGAAGGATTTCCTCAGAGACTGAGAGCAGGTGGCTAGCGAGGATTTGGGCGATGATCTTCCTGGCGATGGACAGAAGGGAAATTCCTTTGGTAGTTCTCACAGCCGCTTTCTCTCCTTTTGCAGATGGTGGTGATGACGGCACCCCTAATGTAAGCAGGAATTTATTATCTGTCCCAGATTTTTAGCAACAGCTGATGGAGATGACAGGTGATCTCTTCTCATTCAAGTCTTAAAATCTCCGATGGGATCCCTGTGCTTTTCCATTCTTCATGTGTTTAATGGCAGATTCCCATGCTTCGTGGGAGTCCAGACATCCAATAATGAGGAGTTGGGGGATTTCTTTAAATGCATCTTCATCTATGGTTCTATTTAGGAGTTCTTTGAAGGCCGATGTTTTCTCCGTCTCTCAAGAGGGTTCTGTTCTTACTCCGCACTGGTTTGAGGCCGAGGGTATTGGGTGCCTTGGCACTGAAGAAGCCCCGGGTGTCACACTTGTCAGCAAGGAGTTGCAGCTCCTTGGCTTTCTTAGTCCACCATTGCTTCTTAATTTTCCTAGTTCTTTGTACCTCCACCGTGGTTAATTGACAAGCTCTCCTCTTTGCCTTGTTGGTTATGGCATTTCGTCAGGCACGGAGAGTTTTCCTCTTCATGAGATCTTGGATGGTGTGGACGACAATGGCTGTCTTCAGCATGGTAGCACAAGTGGCTAGCACTGTGGCTTCACAGCGCCAGTGTCCCAGGTTCGATTCCCCGCGAAGTCACTGTCTGTGCAGAGTCTGCACGTTCTCCCCGTGTCTCTGTGGGTTTCCTCCCGCAGTCCAAAGACATGCAGGTTAGGTGGATTGGCCATGATAAATTGCCCTTAGTGGCCATAAAGGTTGGGAGGGGTTATTGGGTTATGGGGATAGGGTGGAAGTGAAGGCTTAAGTTGGTCGGTGCCGACTCGATGGACCGAATGGTCTCCTTCTGCACTGTATGTTCCATGTTCAGCCCTTTCCAGTTTTCCTCCACTCCATTAATGTGGACACTTTGGAAATTTTTGAGAAGACATTGATGGAAGTTCACTAGCAAGCTTGGCTTGTGAAGCCGCTCAATGTTGATCGTTTCTCTAAGCTGTTTTTTCATCTTTTGCTTCTGGTGGAGTTTGGGCATAGAGGAGCGGAAGACCCAGTGGTCTGTCCAGTCTTCTGCGCTAGTCATTGCTTTGGTGATGAGAGTATTATTTTGGTCTCTGGATCGCATGATGACAAAGTCAACCATGTGCCAGTGCTTTGATCATGTATGTCTCCACAAAATTATGAACTTGTCTTTTTGGAAGAACAGTGTGTTAGTGATGACAAGCTGTTGTTCTGTGTGCATTTTGCGAGCAGGAGAACCCCTTTGGAGTTGCAATTGCCAACTCCTACCTTTCCAATGGTCCCTTTAAAGATTTGGGAGTTCAACGTCATGTTTGGAAAGAAGAGCCAAGGAGGATGATCTTCCTTAGGAATGTTGGAGAGGATGGTGCCAGGGTGGAGTCGACGCTGCCTTTGGACTCGTCATCGGCATCAGTGGTTGGGGCATAGGCACTCGCAGCCATCGCCTGCTGGTTCTTGCCACGTCTTGAGTGGGACCCAATCAAGCCAATATCATTCATGTCCAGTACCAGATGTACTGCCTCGTTCTCTACTGTGAATGTAGGAATTTCAGATGTATTGTCTTTGGTGCAGTAAGGCTCAGAAGCCTGGGTTATTGTGTATGTGACTGTTGCAATCATGTTTTAAAATAAACAATTGTAAGCTATTTTCTGGTGTGATGAAGATTTTAATGCTGGGCTAGTAATGATGTTTATTTTAATATACCATATCTATATTTCTTTGTTTAATCACTCCTGGAGCGAAGTATCCTTTCCTCACAGTCTTACAAAATTAATATAAAATATTAAGGTTTCTGTCCAGTATCCTAGCCACTGTTTGGGTGTGATCTGGGATCGTATTACTACTGAGTATTCTCTTCACGAGTTTGGGCACTTTTTTTTCTATGTAGATTAAAACAGAAGTGCAGCGAACAATGCAGCTTTTAATAATATTTCTTAGATTGAACCATAAACCACGCAAACGTAGAATGTCAATCATACTTTCAATTAAATTCTGACTACTCTGCATCTCAATTTTCCAAATAATTCCGTAAATGGTAGGCAGATGGTATTCCATTCCAGGACAGGCTTACTTAACCACTGTTTTCCCATCCCCCCACCTTACAATATGGACTCCCCATGTTCCCCCCCGAGAGAGGGCTGGTGTCCTTGGTGCAAAAGACTTTTGCCCCGATAATTATAACAGTCTCTTTGGATGAATGCACTGATCCCTTTGGGTTAGAGAAGAGGCTTCCTCTTTGTAGGTCAGCATTAATCTGGTCAAGGCTGATAGCAAAATAATCTCGTTCCAGTGCTCCAATAGTTAAGGCGAATGATGGCTTGAATCTCCAGAAAGCTTTTGAAGGGCATTGGCTTGCATAATTTCCAGTGGGGTAGCATAGATCCATCTGACAATCTTCAGTCTAACTCGGAGCTCTAAAATACATTGGGCTGGATTCTCTGCACCGAAATCGCAATCGGCGCGGGGTCGGAGAATGGGCGTCAACGACTAAATCCGGTTCGACGCCGCTCCCGCGATTCTCCACGCGGTCTATACGGCGCGGGTAGGGGATCATTGACGGAGGCCTCCGCGGTGATTTTCCCAGGAAAACTGTCCGGGTTCCCGACGGCGTGGTTTTAACCACGTTTTGCCTGTCGGGAACGGCTTAGTCCGCAGCCATCCTGGTGGGGAGTGGGGGGATTCTTCACCGGGTAGGGCCTCACAGACGGCCATTAAGTGATCTGGCGGCACCGATCCACGGGCGTGCGCGATCTCGGAGGGACCTACTTCGTTCATCATGGTCCGCGGTGTGAGTCCGCCATGTCACATGGGGCGGCTGCCGCAGCCCGCCGACGTGTGCATGCGCAGACTCCCGACCGGAAGTGCAGGGTCTCGTATCCGCCACCAAAGCTGTGAGGAGGACTCCGGGGCCCTGCTTGCCCCCTGCAGGTAGGAGAATCACTCTGGACTTTCTTAAGGAAAGTCCAGAGTGAAATGCCCGCTTTTGACGCTGGGGTGGGGACATAGCCCCATTATTGGAGAATCCCGGTAATCATATTGTATCACCATTTGGCAGCTCCACTACACTTCAAAGATAATACTTAACGACCAATTTAGAAACTGGAGTATAGATTGTATGAAAGAGTCTGAATAAAGATCTGCAGTTAATGTACCTTCATTAAAAATAAAGGTTGTATAGCAATATGTTGAAATTCAAATAGACACACTCATCTCTTGCACTTTTTGGATTCAGCATCTTTAAGGTGTATAATTTCTTGCTCTCTCAATCGTCCCTTTTTTTGTGTAAGCTATAGGCTTCAGAATATCCATCTGTGTCACCTAATTTATCTGCACATACAACTCCTTTTAGCCGTGGTCGTGCTTTGGACCGTTGCCTACGTTTATAATGTACAGAAAGTGCTTAGTTCAGGAATAATTGTGTAATTTGTTTGAGTTTTCTTCATGCAAACATTGAATGGGCCACAGCAGAGCATGGGAGTTTGGCACAGTGCCAGCTCCTGCACCTATTCTACTGTAGGCAAATCTGCTAATTGTGCAGTTCTTTGATTTTAAAATATAATTCCTGTCTTTTGTGTAGTGCATCTGTTTACGGCATAGCATCCAAAAATTCTATGTACTATGCCCCCCAGCCTCGTGGTATGTGGGATGCCATTTACTCCATTAGTGTGCAATGTTGTTACAATAGTGTACAAAATTGGATCAGATAATGACCCTGTTCATTTCACTAAGCTGAAATGTGGACATTTAGTTTTTTTGGTACTGATTTCAGTTTTTCAATCAGTCTGATTTTATTTAAATTGTTAATTCGGGCAATCAAATCACTGAAGAAAATGATCCAAGTTTGTTTCAGCAGACATCTTTATTCTCTTATTTAGTGGAGTAAACATCAAATAAGTAATACTTTTAGCAAGTAGATTCTACTCCAAATCTTTAAATTTGCTCAAAGGTGCTTCTTTGATGTTTTTAAATTTTCATTTGGCTTCCCTCTAGAGGGCTTCCATAGTGCTTAGTTCTTGGCTCGTTTTGCTATATTTCCCCCTAGGTGCATGGCCTAGGGCTTTGCAGCACTGGTGTTGCTGTTTTCTGTGGACCGCTCAATGGTTAGATTTTTAAAAAAAATTTAGAGTACCCAATTATTATTTTTTCCAATTAAGGAGCAATTTAGCGTGGCCAATCCACCTAACCTGCACATCTTTGGGTTGTGGGGGTGAAACCCACAGAGACACGGGGAGACTGTGCAAATTCCACACGGACAGTGACCCAGGGCCGCAAGTCCCAGTGCTAACTACTGGGCCACATGCCGCCCCAATTGTTAGATTTTTAGCTGATTTTCTTGCATGCATGGACACTGACCCAACACACTGATGATTACATTCGTTCAAGGCTCTTTGTTTTGCTCACCATCTTTGCTTGAATCCTCATTTTTGGTTGGTAGTTTTATTTTATCATTTAAGAACATGCACCGTTGGATTTGACTGCAGTGTTCATTCATGCATGATTACATCAATTGGAAAGCTAGATTAAACAAGCTGGGATTTTTTTCAGTGCTGTGCAATTGTTCTTTAAGTAAAAAAAAAACTTGCATTTATCCTGGTACTTCTAATATCATCATTTAATTAAGTACTTTTATAGTCATGGTTGGGAATATTGAATGCACGTTTTCAATTGGAGTTACATACATGACTGACCTAATCCGCCTCTGACCTGGTCTCCATGTGTTTGGAAGCCCTGTGAAATATATACTTGGAACAAAATACCTTTCACTGGAGGACTGGGACTATTTAATATTTCATACCCCTTTTTCCTCCGCTCTCACTCCGTAACTGCTACCCTATTCTGTAGAACTTGAGCTCTTTCTTAGCAAATCATGCTTGAGATCAATCTTATAAAAATGTCACCGATAAGATATATAGTATAGTATATTTTGCGTTATGTAGCTTGAGTGGCCCAGGAACAAAGTGCGCAGTGGCCCATTGAAATGACAAGAATTTAAAGTGCACTTAGCTGCTCTGGAAAACTTGGTTCAAACCTCCGCTGGCTGAAGATGTTTAATGCCTGCAGCAAAAGAAACTCTGCAGGCCCCACACTCCGTACAACGCCAGTGAAATCTGAGGCCACACCCTCCTCACGTGAGTTTAAATGGCTCAGTGAAATTGGCAGGCCAGGGAGAAGGTAAGTGGATGGAATTGGATGGTCATGTCAGTAGGGGAAGGATGGGCCGGGCCGGGCATAAGGATAGACGGCGGGGTATGTGGGGACCTTGATCGGAGGGGTCCGGCAATGTCGAGGGTCGGGTCAGGTGCGTCATGTCAGAGAAGGTCTTGGAGTTGGGCCCGTTGGGCAGTCGGGGAGTCCCATGTGAGTGGGGTGGGAATGGGGAGGGGGGCCAAGAATTCCCTGTTTATGCGTGGAAGTGGGGGGGGGGGGGGGTTGGAGAGAGATTCATCACAGGATAGTGTGGAATCTGGGACGTGTCCCATGCTGGGCCCGGTCTGGGTGTTCAAAATAGTTATGCTGAAGTTAGAAGTATTTTTATTTCTACTTTGTGTAACTATTAGTGCAACACTAGCAGAACCATCCAATGTTATAATCATTTTGTCTGATTGTTTCCAATGCAGCACAATTGTGCAGGGGAAGTAGTGCTTCTGGACAATTGCTGCTAAAGCCCTTACCTAGGTACTTGCGGGAGCGATTCCCTAGCCCCCTCCCCCCCATCACCAAAAATCTGATACTAGGAAGCCTGGACGTTCCCAACCAATTTAAAGTTCAAATGCATTTCGAGTATCCCCGTACTCCTCAATCTCTTGGACCCTTTGTTTGTTCCTTTAACCAAAAATAAGTGGGATGGGGACATTGCTGGCTAGGCTAGCAATTATTGCCCATCCTGAATTGTGCTTGAGAAGGTGATGAACTGTCTTCTCAAACCATTGCAGTCCATGTAGTGTAGGTACCCCACAGTGCTGTTAGGGAGGGTGTTCCAGAATTTTGACCCAGAAACCGCAAAGGAACGGGGATGTATTTCCATGTCAGTGTGATGAGTGGCTTGGAGGCTAACTTCCAGGTGGTCGTGTTGCCATGTTTTTGCTGCCCATGTCCTTCTAGATGATAGTGGTCATGGGTTTGGAAGGTGCTGCCTAATTGCTTTGGATGTTTATGTTATGCCCCTCTGGTTCAGTACCCCAAGACCTTGTTTCCCATCTCTGCTGAAGATATTTATGATGTGGAGATGTCGGCGTTGGACTGGGGTGAGCACAGTATGAAGTCTTACAACACCAGGTTAAAGTCCAACAGGTTTGTTTCGATGTCACTAGCTTTCGGAGTGCTGCTCCTTCCTCAGGTG